>NC_135533.1:187013711-187319847 GCF_045843805.1 Urocitellus parryii | reverse complement strand
GTACGTTCACTCACTGATTTACCGGTCATCATCTACTTTGGGTCTTCCACATCACCCAGTGTCAGTGTGAAGGGTCATCTTGCTTTTCTGACCACCCACCCACCCACTAAATCATAAACAAAACAAAAACAAAACAACTCCTGGCTCTTCCACAAGAACATTTTTTTTTGTCCACATTTCCCTTCTGTATAACCTTGAACTATTATAAGGAACTGAAATACTCCACCCCTATACTCTTTAAGGAGCTTTAACACTGCATTGTGGCACAAACACTTTTGAAATCAAGCTTAGTTTTCCTTCCTGAGAATCATCATACTGTAAAAAGCAAAAAACAAACAAGCAAGTAAAACCCCAAAACAAACAACAACAACAACAGCAAAAAAACATTCATCACAAAGATAGTTCTTTACTTCTTGGAATTTTTCCCGGTTTAACCCTTCAGTCTTTTAAGTTTTTGTGCATTAGTGAAAGTACATTTTTTAAATTAACTTACCTATTATCAAATACTTTACATGTAACTTGCTGCCAGATTAATATCAAGTTGAGGCATTTATATTGCTGATATACATGGTATATTTGACTTTTCTTATGCTGAATATAACTCCTGAGAGCATGAAGTTATATCTTTTATTATAACATTTGTAGAACCTTAAGAATTTGCCTAAAAATTCCCCCATACAAAATGCCATGGGGTAGTCTAATTTGGAACTTCTCTAATTATCTCTAATGAATGGATGGTATTTTTTTCGAAAGTTTCTGTCAGTAATCGATATTCTTGTAAAATTTAAAAATTGGCATTTAGAATTCCTGGCAGTGTCAAATTGCCATAAATGTTTCTGATTGCTTACTTTCCTTTCTGTACTTTTCTTGTCATGGACTTCTAGGAAATGCTTGGAGACGGGCATCAATCTGTGGACTCCACTGTGAATATCACTGTTTACTATTTTATAAACTACAAACTACAAGGTGTCAACATTAATGATAAGAGTTATAACCTTCCCTAATGTTTTAAACGCACTCTTTGTTAATGAACTTTGCTGTGTTTTTCTTCTATTTTACTTTAGCCAAGAAAATGTTCAGAGAAAAGGCCAAAGAAGATACACTAAGAAACTTTTGAGAAAGATGAGTTAGTGTGTCATACTTCATAGTGGAATAGGGAGTGGGAGCATGGGAGTTATAGATGAACTGTAGATAGGGCAGAGGGGTTGGAAGGGAAGGGAGGGGGCATGGGGTTATAAATGATGGTAGAATGTGATGATCATTATTATCCAAAGTACATGTATGAAGACACAAATTGGTATAAACATACCTTGTATATAACCAGAGCTACAAAAAATTGTGCTGTTTATGTGTAATAAGAATTGTAATGCATTCTGCTGTCATATATAAATAAAAAATAATAATATACATTCATGCCACTCCACTGAGCCTCAGGATGCTAAAACCAGAGGACTGAGAGTTCAAAGTCAGCCTCAGCAAAAGCAAGACACTAAGCAACTCAGTGAGACCCTGTCTCTAAATAAAATACAAAATAGGGTTGGGGATGTGGATTAGTGGTTAAGTACCCCTGAGTTCAACCCCCAGTACCCTTACCCTCAAAAAAATACAGATTTATAAAAGCAAAGTTTTTCTTTCCAGTGACCAAGGAAGGGCCTTAGCACATGATCATTTTAAAAATAGCAATAGGCCTTCTTAATGACACTTCTTACCTGGGATGCCTGGTGGTGTTTTCAGATATTTTCCATTAAAATGTTGAATTACCACTTCACATTTTTCAGTAGATTCCATTCTGGCAAAAGAAAGTAAACAGGGGATCATATACTTTTGTCAAGTTGTGCACATCAAATATATATATAAAGAGAGACAGACAGGTGGGAGGAGAGAGAGAATGCAGGGAGGAAGGAAAGAAATTACAAAAGGAAAACGAAAGGCAATGGAAAGGTTTGAGAAATTTACTCTTATTGTCAACTTTTGCTGTGATTGTGATGACCAGGCTGATAAAGAACATCACAAAGCCATCATCTTTGTTGAAGGTATCATTCCCTGTAGTGAAAATTGCCCATGTGGATGGCTCTCTGCTGGAGCTTCACCCAGAGGAAGCCCAGAGACATTATCTTACTTAATTCACACACAAGAATGTTTGGCAACTGAAAACGTTCCATAAATGCCTACCAAGTGAATGAATTAGCCAATCTGAAAGGTAGGTCATGTCAACAAGGGCACTCAGGCTTGAAGACATGAACTATTTTTCTAATAAGTGGTAGAATCAGTATTTGAACGGATCGCTATTCAACACTAAAGTCTATTCTATAACTGTGAAGCCATACCACAGAGGAATTCACCAACCAAGGTGAGGAGACATGTCTTATTTAAACAGCTCTTAGCATACAGCAGGGACTAACCCAGCTAGTCACATCAGCACCATAACACTTTTGTTGAAGACACATTATGTGAAAGACACCCAAAGAGAGTTATTTGGGACCCTGCATGTGGGAGAAGGATAGAAATACAACAACCTCAGAACTTATACTTTCTTAATTTTGAAATTTGGACGGTCGCCTCCTTTATTTTTTAGTACTAGAATTCCAATATTCCTGAACTGGGGGTTCTCATGCAGAATTTGGGCATCTCACATAAAATTAAAGGAATGAATGTTTTGAACCATTCCACCATAATTTCGATTTTGGCAGTGTTGACATGTCTTAAGTACTGAAGCATTCGTAACAATTTTTAAATAATGAATTATATCTGCATCTTGTTTTGTAAAATTAAATGGAGAAGATAAAAATTAAAAGTTGATTCTGATGAAAGGAAATTAAGTCCCACAAAAATAAACTAGAGGCAAAAATAAGCTTAAGATGGGCTGGGGATGTGGCTCAAGCAGTAGCGCCCTCGCCTGGCATGCATGCGAGCGACCCGGGTTCAATCCTCAGTACCACATACCAACAAAGATGTTGTGTCGGCCGGGAACTAAAAAATAAATATTAAAAAAATTCTCTCTCTCTCTCTCTCTCTCTCTCTCTCTCTCTCTCTCCCCTCTCTCTCTTTAAAAAAAAAAAAAAGCTTAAGAAACAGCACGCATATTCATGAAAAAAGATGTGCATGAAATGTGTGAAATTTGTCCAAAAGGCAAAGTATAATTTTAGATTTTCTGCTATGTTATTAATATAAGCATTCTTGCAATGGATACCATCGATACAAGTTGTCAAACATTCCTACATTTAAATTTTATGTGTGTTTTCAGAAACGTAATACATGACCATATTACATGTAAGGGAAACAAGAAAAAAATATGTTAACAATTGCCAAATAAGTAATACATATTTATTATTGCTACAAGAATTTAAATATAAGAGGCACCTCAAAACCCAGGAAAATGCTGAAAAGTTAGCATAGAGGCAGAAAAGGCCTTTGGAGAACTTAGTTAACGCATGGACTGAGCTGGGGAGGGAGAGGTCTGGGCCCCTCTGTACAATGAGGCAGAGAGAGCCAGCCACATAGCTGAGTGGAAAGTTCAACTGGAGACTTAGAGACAGACTAGGAGATCTAAACAGGGTATCTGTAAGACCTGATGAACAAAGTTAAAAATCATATCAGAAACTCCATTAGAGAGCTGTAATTATTTCCTGCCAAATCTTTAAAGTTTGTTTTCAGATGTACATTCCTGTGATTCATGAGATGAAATCCTCTTATATTGCTACCCATGGCAAATCCCTACCACCAACCAGGTCCAACTTCATGGGCATGATACCTGTATCCTTCCTTACACAGAGCCCTCCCATAGAACAACATGCATTTGATTGAAAGCTCTGCTATCACCATCTTAAAATTCTTGATAATTTTTTTGTCTTAAGGGGCTCCACGTCATCATTTTTTCATTGGGCCTCATGACTTATGTTGTTGATCTGGCTATTAATGCAAGAAACCAATTTGAGGTCAATAGGTCATTATTCATTTTATCAAATGACACAAAAGATCCACATAAATGTTATCTGGGGAAAATCTTAAGACTGAGTTGATGTATACATAAAAATATGTAAGCATCATAGTATAAAGTTTTAATAAAGAAGAACAAAGATAGCATTTTGCAAATCAAAAGCTCGTTCATAATAGAGATAAGATGAATCCTTCCTTATTCTAAACATTAGGGCCAGCTAAATATAATTTGCCCAACTCTTTTAAGTTGTCTTTCCAGTGGAATGTTTTATTATAAGTCTTCCAATGTGTTCAGATTTTTTTTCCTTTTTTTTTTCTTTTTGTAAGTAGGAAACTTCCATTTCTAAGAACAAATGAATTCTAACTGTGTTCTGTCTTCCCACAGGATCTACTATCTATTGTCTCAGGGAAAATAACCTTTCCTCCTAGCAGAGACATGAATGGGAGAGGAAATGTAAGCCCTTAATTACTACAGATGTTACTTTATGGAATTTTTATTCTAGGAGAGCTACAGAATGAAAAGCCTATGCCCTAGAGCCCCCTCCCTGCTCAATCTCTCTCTGGGTACTCATCCAGCTAAAAGGCAGTTAAGACTCTAAAACTTGCTTGCAGAAGTCCTCAAATCAAATCCTTTCTCTTGGCCTTAAAATGACATGGAATTCTGAAAGAAGACCCAACCTAGATGGGGTTAGTGTTAAGTTGATTCTACATTATGTGTTTTAGGGGACACAGAGGAAGCTAAGAAAGAAAATCAGGTGGCTAGCCCATTCATTCCCCCCACCTACAATATTTCAGTGGTTTGAAAGCTTCCAGTCTTCCCATCTGAATTCTAAATATGATCATCTTTTCTTAAAGCTGTTTTACAGCCACATCAGGCTGGATGGGGGCTGTTTCTATGAACACAAAGACAGCAGCATAGATTGTTCACTTTGGGTTCATTCAGATTTAACTAAGTGAAGTCTGCTGTGAGCCTTTAGAGACTCTTCTCTGAAAGAACACATGCCATAAAATTCTGTTTTCTGTAGCTGCCGGCATTTAGTGTCAAACCACGTTATGCTGCACCACCCAGGAGTGACAATTTCATTTTAATGCATGGGGCACATTTTAACAAGGCCACTCCCAGCAAAGATGGCAATAAAGGAGTGGCCAAGGGGAAAAGGTTCAGTATTCCTCATGCATTTTATGTGGAAACAGAACAAAAGTGGGGCCCAGAGAGGTGGGGCGGGGGTCAGTAGCAGCCTGTATTTGAATAACCATCTCAGGAAGAATGTGCCCATTTTCTTCTCAAGTTCCACAATTAAGGGCTCTGAAATGCCAGCTCAGGCTATCTGAAATCTGGCACACGCTTCAGTTGAAACTGACACTAGCATTATCAAGTGAGCCTGAAAGACAGCACACCAGATGCAGCTGCCTTTGCATGTGCCTTTCAGACGGGCCACTGAATCACTACAAGTGCATCTATTCTTCCTAGGCGCTACCTGAGCCCCCTCTCATCCCTCAGAACAGCTCGGAGTGCCAGGCCAACCATTCACCTGACAATACATTAATTGGGCTCTTACAAGGCTCCAGTCATTGTATAAAAGATTCAGGGTTTTCTGTTAGTTCGGATTTTTAAATATAAATATACATTAAAGGTCCTGTTTGACATACTTTCTTGTCTGAGTGCCTAAGAATGGCTGGTTTCAGTCATTTGAAAGGTGCCATAGAATTGTGCCACTTCCCTGCCCCCAGCCGCCCCTCTTTTTAAACAACAGCTAAGAGGAGCTGATTTCACAGCCAATACAATTCCCACAGGCAAATTACATCAGATGAGAGCCTGATCCAATATTAGTAGCATGTTCTGTGTCAGACTTAACACACAGAGGTGGAAAAAGTATTTAGCAAACCATTTGCAGCCTACCTATCTCACCTCAACAGCGAATCTCTTGGTTTATAATCTTAAAGCTATTAGTATTATTAAACATGTATTTAAAACAAATCCACTCTGTCATTTATTATGATTAATTAGAGCCTTCCACTATTGCGAAATGTTTGTGGTTTTGCAATCACAGGCTCTGTACAAATTATTGGCAAACTTAGAACATCCAATGTTGAAAGCCAAGCCTCCTCATTTCCGGTAAGATTTATGCAAAGAGTCAACATTAAAAAGATTTTTTTTTAAGTACTAAAATGTGCACTCCTAATATTTCATAAACAAATTATGTCATTTTTAGTCCAGCATCCCCAGTGAGTACTAAAGACAAAAGATGAATGGAGGAGTTGAATTTTCTTCTTAGATTTTGCAATTTGTTTACTTCCTGTCTAATGTCTAATATTCCTAGGATACAAGCATCACAGATGTCACATGGAAAAGTAAAGGGACTGCCCTGCTATCCTCTTTTGTATATACTTGGACATCTTGGAGATGTCTTGCTCAGTATATAATGCATTTCCTCTTAGGAAATTCAACTATGGATAATATTTGACTAATGAAACCCCTCTCCAGATTTTTTGGAATCATTTAATTTTAGGAATGGAAATGGCCTCAGATAGACATTCTTGGTAGTACAAATGAAGAAATCAACATTGGAACACTGTGATTGGCTTCCCTAAAGACTCATTAGTGAATGGTCCTGGAAGAGGACCTTTGCCTCTTGACTCAATTCAGACAGCTTATTTAAAAGAATTGAAGATCACTGCTTGCCAGTCAACCTTCTGGATTTCCTATACTGACTTGTCCACTTCAAACTGCTAGAAGCTGAACGAGACCTGCTATCTCTTCTCCACTGGCCACTATTAATTAGAGCAATCATTTTAAAACATGGTGATTAAACCATGATATGATGAGAAAGCCACTTCATCCCAATGGCATTCTTTCTAGAAATCCATATGTAATATAGGTCCTATCATGATAAAAACATCAAAAAACAGATCTGGAGGAATTCTCCAGAATGCAGAATCAGTACTATTCAAGGAGAACAAGGAAATCTGAGAAAATCCCAAAGACCAGAGCAGGCAGGTGAGACAGGACAATTGAACTAACATGGTATCCTTGATTGGAGTCTGGACCAGAAAGATAATATTATTAGAAAACTTAGTGACATCCAAATAGAGTCTGTTGCTAACAATAATATGCCAAAGTCAGTTTCCTAATTTTTTTTTGTGGGGGAGGAAGTACCAGAGATTGAACTCAGGGGCACTTAACCACTAAGGCACATCCCCAGCCCTGTATTGTACTCTATTTAGAGACAGGGTCTCACTGAGTTGCTTAACTCCTTGCTTTCTCTGAGGCTGGCTTTGAACTGGCAATTCTCCTGCCTCAGCCTCCCAAGTCGCTGGGATTACAGGCATGTGCCACAGCACCCAGCCCACTTTTCTAATTTTGGCAAATTAAATGTACCATGGTAATGTAAGGTGTCAACAATAGGGGAAATTGATGTGCAGTATAGGAGAAATCTGTATTATCTTTACAAGTTTTCTGTAAATGTAAACTTATTCCAAAACAAAATTTTTATTTTTTTAAGAAAATCACTAACAAAAAACAAATAATCCAATCAGTAAATGGGCCAATGAACTGAACAGACATTTCTCAGAAGATGATATTTAATCAATCAACAAATATATGAAAAAATGTTCAACATCTCTAGCAATTAGAGAAATGCAAATCAAAACTACTCTAAGATTTCATCTCATTCCAGTCAGAATGGCAGCTATTAAGAATATAACAACAATAAGTATTGGGGAGGATGTGGGGAAAAAGGTACACTCATATATTGCTGGTGAGACTGCAAATTGGTGCAACCAATATGGAAAGCAGTATGGAGATTCCTTGGAACACTGTGAATACAACCACCATTTGACCCAGCTATCCCTCTCCTAGTCTATATTCAACTTACAAACAGTATAAAACAGGGACATAGCCACATCAATGTTTATAGCAGCACAATTCACAATAACTAAACTGTGGAACCAACCTAGATGCCTGTCCATTGATGAATGGATAATGAAAATGTGGTATATGTACACAGTGGAATAATAATCAGCATTAAAAAGAAAATAAAATCATGACATTTGCAGGTAAATGGATGAAGTTGGAGAATATAATGCTAAGTGAAGTTAGCCAATCCCCCAAAACCAAATGTCGAATGTTTTCTCTGATATAAGGATGCTGATTTATAATGGGGTTGGGGGGATCAGGGGTGGATTAGACGAACTCTAGATAGAGCAAAGGGGAGGGAGGGAAAAGAAGGGGGTATAAGGGTAAGACAGATGGTGGAATGAGATGGACATCATTACCCTAAGTACATGTATGAAAACATGAATGGTGTGACTCTACTTTGTGTACAACCAGAGATGTGAAAAATTGTGCTCTATATGTGTAATATGAATTGTAATTCATTCTGCTATCATACATAACAAATTAGAATACAAAATAAAAAGCACCTAAACATCTAAAAAAAATCATTAAAACAATCAGGAAACCATGTTGAAAATTACCAGTGTCTTGGGCTGACTCAGGAGGTCCTGAAACAATTGCTTGGCTTCACGTCTAGGCATGAAGTTTAAAGCTGACCAGGTCACTGATTCTGTGTGCAACCATGTTAGAAACTATCGTTCTAGAGTTCTATGTCAGATATCTCAGACTGGAAACCATGAGACAAATCCTTTTAATAGGTATCCTTTGTTTGGACTGCAAAGCCCTTTTGGAAAATCTGAAAGAATTGGGAATGCTTAGAAATCAGGTGTCTTCACATGGAGATTTTGTGTTTCTCACCAAAGGTGAGATTGTCTGACCTATGATTTCTACATGGCAAATGTGGCATAATCAAAAATATTCTTGGTCTTTGCCCCAGTTTCCTGCTTGAGTGACAGGAATATTTTTGTTATTCTGAATAGACTCCTTTTGATCCCATCTAGGTTTATGCTAATGTGGTCACTTGGGGTGGGGGCTAGGTAGCCTCAAAATGGGGGCTAGTCACCTAAAAGACCAAGATCTGATTCATGGATTGAAACCTTCAGCTCTACTCTCCAACTTCTGAGGACTGGAGTTGGAGCTGGAGATGGACCATCTTCACCAATGGTCACCTCCATGAAAACCTTCATGAAGTCTACACACAAGGTTTGGGGAGCTTTCAAGTTGGTGAAAATAATGATGTTCCAGAAATGTGGTGAGCCCAGAGAAGGCATAGAAGTTCAACATCCATTCTCTTATACCTTGTCCATATGCATCTATTCATTTTTGGCTATTCCTGAGTCATAAAATGTTTTTATGAGTCATTTTAGTGAGTTATTGAGCCTGAGGATAGTTTGCGGTAACTTTCAAATTAGTAGTTGTCCAGGTAATTGTGAGTATCCCAAGCATCCCATCTGCAGCTGGGTTGGGACAGAGTCCTTACACCTGTGGAGCATGAGGCTAACTCCAGGTAGGTAGTGTAAAAATTGACAAGAAGTGTGGGACATTCAATGTCACAGAGTTGAAGAATTGGTAAGCAAAAATAATAGGTATCGATGTCAGAAAAAGCCACATATTTGGTGTCAGAACAGAGCCAGATTAAAAAACAAAAAACAACAACAAAACAGAGCAACCACGGGATAGAGTTGAGAAGCAGTTGCTTTCATTAAACACAGCCAGCTTTCCATCATTCCTACCAATCTGTAACAATTGCTAATCCTAAGTCAAAGTATTTGTTGCTGAACTTTCAATGTTTTATTTTTAAATAGTAGATTCAAGAGGGAAAAAAATATTTAAATTAATTTATCCATGTGCACCGGCATTTTTCTGTTTGCCTTTCCCTTATACATATTCTGCCCTGTTATATGCCCCCAAAGAAGCAGCCTTTCCTTCTGTGGACTATATCATTCTGTCTCTATTATTGGCCAGCTTTCTATTGGGCGCAGGCATTGTAGGTCTGAAGGGATATCAAAAAGCAAATTTAGAAAGTGGCTGAGTGACTCCTACTCATTCTATTTGTAGCAGGGGTTGCCTTTCTCCCTGGCTACAGTTCTTTCAGTCAGTTCCTCCTCCAATGCTCTGGCTTCCATGGGGCTTTGGAAGTCCTCTACCCACCCCTTCAGCCCTGTGAGTGGTAAGTGCACCCTCCTGTTCTCTGTTGACGTCTCTTAACTCTGCCCATACTTCTCCATATTCCAATCTCTTTAGATGCATCATCTGGAACGAACTTTTACTTCCTTCCCACACCCTGCTTTGGTCCTCTATCAACAATGAAGGAACAAATGATATCCTTAGAGGCTGTGTATTTCAATAAACATGTAAGAAAACATTTTTCCTTCACTCAATCTGGAAACTATTTCTGGCATTTAGATTAATTCACTACTCCGTGCAGCACCCACACCTAGATGCACAATAATCTAAATTTAGCCACAGGTCAATGTTTTCAAAAGGAGTTTTGGTTAAACAAATGGAAGAAAATTAAATTTAAAAAGTGAAACTGAGATGAGCTAGAAAGTCCTACACCAAGTTAGGTTCCTACCATTGAATGCCCTTAGAACAGAGATTATTTTTTAAAGGTTGTTTTAAAACCATTTAAGAGATTTAAATCTCTTCAAAGGATGGGCATATTTTGTCTCTAGATGTTATTATCCATAATACCTCTTTCTCTTGTTCCATGGTTTAACAACTTTTTTTCTTTTCTGTTTCCCAAACATGCCAAACTTGACCCCACCTAAGATGACTTACTTTCTTTCCTCTTTGCCAAGATTGATCTCTTCCCGTCCCTGCCCACAAGCAATTGTCAAGATTAGTGCCTTCTTATCAGCTTAATATCACTTTAAATATTCTCTATTTAGGGGGCTTTCCTGTGCCTGATCCTCGTCCCATATGCTGTATCACTGTCCTTTGATTTTGTGAAAGCCCTGTTTTATTTTGATTTTGTAAATATTCAATATTATTCAATACTATAATTTCAAAGTATTATTTGATATTTGATTATTTGTTCATTATAAATTTATTGACATCTCCCTAATCCAACAGAACATAATTTCATGAAAGCAGATATTTTCTCTTTGTGTACATCTCTGTATTGCTGTATCTAGAACAGTTACTGGCATTTAGAAAGGACCAAGACATATTTATTGGATGACAAATAAATGAGTGAAGAAATAAGTGCATTTTGTGTATCAGGAAAAGGCTCAGGGTATTTAAATAATTGGCCCAAGATCAGGTAAGAGGTACTAAACTAAGTCAACTAAGATATTTTTAATCTCTGAAAGAACTATGTTCTTAATCACAGAAATGTAGAGAACAAATGGGTGGCACCAACTCACAGAAAGGTGAGCATGTAGGAAACATACTACCGAAGCTAACTCAAACTTACAATCTAAAAGACATTGGGCTATGTTTCCAAATTATTCTTCTCTGTGGGCTAGAAGCAGACTACTTGTTTTAAACCTCCATAGCCTCTGAATTCTCCAAAAGTTCCTTCCATGTTTGTGCTTGGAACAGGTACAGGGCACAGAGACCCTGCAGGTCCTGAGCATGTTGAATGGCCAAGATTTTCAATCTGGAAATTCAGTTTACCAAATTCAGTCTCATCTGGGTAAATGATTTTTCAGAACTTTCTTCTCATTCCACAAAGGGCAATTTTTGGAACATAGATATGTCCAATTTAAAATAAAAAATCAATGAATATATGTTGTTCTCCTTCTCCAGAAAAAGACTTGAGTCCAGGTTATTTCAGAATAACAAATTATTTAATACTATTTAATTCAGGCTGGCTGGTTGGTTTGGGTTTTGAAATCCAGGGCTCCGAGTAGTAAAGAGGATGTTCTGCTTTCCCCAGGCATGGTCATGGCTTTCTGATGGTAATAGAAAGACAAACAGGTAATGAGAAGAAATAGGTGAAAGTAAAAAGAGGCACACAGAAAACAGAGAAGAAGGAGCTGAAGGGGGTACCTAGAGCATCCTCTCCTGCAGATTGCATCTGCAGGCAACTAAAAGAGGGATTAAAATTCCAAAGGGGGAAAAAATAGGGAAGAAATAAAGAAACATGGTCTTATCCTTTTCAACCTCAGCAAATACAAAGGTAACCTGTTTTGCAAACACAGCTGTAGTTTGGAGATTGCTAATCACCAAATTTACACTTGAGAGATTTGCTTTGGTCACATTTGATTTCCTGGATCTATGTGTTTGAGATAGTAATGGGAAAAGAACTGCCAAACTGCAAGAGAGGAGTTTTTAACACAATAATGGACTCAAGGTAGATACAATCCAAACAATAAAAACAAAATTTGATAGATATGATCCCCTTAAAAAAACCATATATTTACCTACCATTTAGCATTTGTTTAATAATTTTTAAAATTCCTATATTTTTATTATGCTTATTCTGATTCAGTGTTCTCATTAAGTTTCTGGAAGTGGGAGAAGACAGGGCCAAGAAGTATTAGGCAGTAGACTGCATGTCAAAAAATGTTAATGATATTCAAAGATATTAATAGAAAATGCAAAAACTACTTGAACCTGTTTTTCTACCGATTTTTAATAATCATGCTAGCATCGGTCTGCCTGTAACCACCATTAATTCTTTTATTTAGTGAAAAGAAAGAAGAACTGCAGTGATTTTTTTTTTTTTTTAAGAAAACTTGCTGGGTCAGAGGGAGATGTGGAACACAAGACCACCCATATGTTAAAAGTCGTTTAAACAAAGCTCCATGAGAATCAAATTAAGTGTACTGAAGAGGGGGGAAAAAAAAAAAAACCTACAAAACACAAAGGTCTCTGTGTTCAGTGGTCTCTCACGCTCTTTAGCTCACCAGGGGACAGTAAATGCATTTCTTAAAGAGGTTCTATGTTTCCAGATGTTGAAGCTGGATTAAATGTGAATGCTCACTCCCATCCCTTCTCCACCCTGGGTCATTCTTTACTGGCCTCTCATAAGACTCTTTCAGTGTGATTTTTTGCTGGACAAATGGTCTCATGTTGCTGGGAATGGGAAATGGATAACATGAACATACACTCATGTCTCTGCAGACTCTGGCTGATTTACACCCTGCTCCTCACCTTCACAGGCAAGGTAGTCTGCTGGCACCCACTGGCACTGCAGGAGGGGGGCCCACTGTCAGCATTCCCACCATAAACTTCTGTTTTTAGAGGTTTATGACTTGGCCGTAAATTGCTGCCTGGAGAATGGTGTATCTTACCATATTGTTTTAAGTTGCAAGAGAGTGAGAGAAAAAAAGAAAAAGAAAAAAACCCCCATAAAAATAAAATGTCATTTCAGACACTATCTAGTGCTTCTGGAACCTTGAAAAGCCTATAATTGTGCCGTCTCTGTGCCCAACTGGCATTCAAGTTGATGCTTTGAAGTTCAGTATTTTAAATATAAAATGAAGATTCTCCTTTTACTTTGAAGAGATGGTAATCAAACAAGACTAGTGTATAGCTTAGAAGTAAAATAATAATGGGGGGTTTTCTTTCCAGTCAAAGTAATTTCAGGATCTCTGGTACATGAATGGAGGACCACATCTGGTGATGAGAAGTGACCAATGGTAACATTCAAAAGGAAGCCTGCTGAAAGAATGATTCAGGTTTTATCAATTGTGATAATCATAAATTCAACAGACACGTACAGTAATTTACTAGACCCATTTATAGGCTAGCCGTTCTCCCAAATGAATAAACATATTCTTCTAATAATGTGGCACTGTGAATATTTAGAGGAAGAAATTTATCAACCAGTACAAGTTGAGCTGATGCCACTGTAGTTTTCTCTAACATTCTAGTACACCCTGGCTTAGAATTGGCTAATCATTGGCATCAAATGTCAATGGTATTTGATATTCTGCCTTCTCTATTTATGTCCATGATTTTCTCTCCTTTTATTCTTCATTTTTCTATAGTCAAAACAAACAAACAAACAAACAAAAAGAAAAACTTAAAGAGAGTTCATTTAACCATCAATAATTTACTGAAGACCAGTTATATGTGAGAAAACACTCTAGGTCCTAGGAAAGATATAATGAAGAATAAAGCATGGTCTCTAGCCCCGAGGAATGGGACAGGAGACAGAGTCACGAGTGGAACATTCTGAGAAAGTGACTTGTGGTACGATGGAGCCATCAATAGGAAGCACTTCCATCGGCAGAACTGGTGACCATGGAGCAACAGTTCTCAAAGTCTGGGTCCCGTATCAGCAGTGGCAGCATCACCCAGAAACTTATTAGAAATTCAATAATTGGGTGGCACCCCACACCTACTGCATTGGAAACTCCAAGTGTGAGGCTGGGCAATCTGAGATTTTTTCAGACCTCCCATATGATCAAGACAATAAGTTCTAATGAGCTAAGGCAATGTTCCTCAAATTTCCACAAGCAGCACCACTACCTGAAGTATTTGTGAATACTGATTCCCCACTGTTGTCCACCCTATCACCAGGCTGATGCTTCAGGAGATCAGTGATGAAAAATTTTCTAAAAAGTCCTGAGATAATACTGAAACTGCTGATCTGAGAACCATCCTTGAAGAACTACTGTCCCAAGACATCTGCAAGGAAGTCAGTAACTTCTCTCACTTGCTAGGTACCATCCTGGAGACAATCGAGAAAAATCAAGACTTAAATCATCTTGTCTGGTTTGTGGTTCAGAGGTTAAGTTTTAGATGAGAAGGACTGAGTAAAAAAGGAAAGGGGATCATATTTCAAAGGGCAGTAGCACTGTGTAAGGATTAGGTTGTGAAAAATCAACTTAGTTAAACAATAGTTTTGTTATAGAAAATGCAGAACAAATGTCGATGAAGTAGGAATTTGGGCAGATCTATCTACATATGGTAGAGCTAAAATTATTCTCTCACTTCATCAAGTTAGGTTAATCATATGAGATCCTGCTGCTCTGAATTTACAGGCGAAGATGCATGGTGAATGAAATACTCATTTTGTCAACTTCCTGACTTTTTTACAAGAGAGAGAGGAGCAGACTCACATTTTCCTTTTCATTTCTAAGGCCTAAGAAATCATTGGTGTGACTTGAACCTACGTTTTCCTTTTCAGTCCACTTTCCACTTTCTGCAATTGGGAAATCCATGATTTAGAGCACAGAGTTCTAAGTTTCAGTAGAGGAATGTGACAGATAATTCATCTCCAAAGCTCCTTTCAGTTTCTCTATTCAGGAACTTGATAGAATGGTAATTATGAAATCCACCACCCACCTACCTGTCCATCCATCCATCCAACAATGAAAAAGGAAATCTGACTTAAAGAATCACATAGGCAATCCAGTGGGTGAAGACACAATTAAACAGCAAATTCATTGCAACTAGGATAGATTTTTGAGAAAGATAAACACGCAAAAATTTTATATGAGCTGTAACAAAAGCAACTAATGCTGTTTGTAGTCTGGGGTTGGAGGCCAATGAAGTACTCTTTGAATAAAAACATTCAAGTGGATACCTAAGAGTTGAGATGTGAGTGAGGCCAGGCATGATGTGGAAAGGTTGCAAATGACATCACCCAGGCTGAATTGAAGCACTGTCATCAGGACCCTGACATAACCAGATTTTAATTTTTAAGGGCTCTCTGTGACTTCTATATGCAAATACACTGGAGGAGAAAGAGGCTACCTCCAGAGCAGGGATAGAATATCAACTTAATATTTCCACCCTTCTTCCGTTCCTAAAGAAAAATAACTTTGTATGTTTTACTCTTTTCATGACATCATACACCATGATTTCTGCTTTGATCTCATGTCATATATTACTTGGCTCTGGACTTTATAAGAACAAGCTTCACTTAAAGCAAAATCAAGTTATACAGCAAAGATTGGCATAAGAGAAGTAAATGCACATCTCTAGTAATTAGAGAAATGCAAATCAAAACTACTCTAAGATTTCATCTCACTGTAGTCAGAATGGCAGTTATCAAGAATACAAACAACAATGAATGTTGTCGAGGATGTGGGGGAAAAGGTACACTCAGACATTGCTGGTGGGACTGCAAATTGGTGCACCCTCTATGGAAAGCAAGCAGTATGAGGATTCCTTAGGAAACCTGGAATGGAACCACTGTTTGACCCAGCTATCTGATGGCTCCTTGGTTTATATCCAAAGGACTTAAAATCAGCATACCACAATGATACAGCCACATCAATGTTTATAGCAGCACAACTCACAATAGCTAAACCATGGAACCCACCTACATGCTTTTTAACAGATGAATGGATAAAGAAAATGTGGTATACATACAATATGGAATATTAGTCTTCAAAAAGAATGAAATTATGGCATTTATCAGTAAATGGATGGAGCTGGAGAATATCATGCTAAGCAAAATAAGATGACACAAAAAAAATGAAAGAAAAGACCGAATGTTTTCTCTAATATGTGAATATTAATCCACAATTAAGTGTGCGTTTGTGTTGGTTGGAGGGTTATGGAAGAATAGAGGTACTTTGGATTAGGCAGAGGGGAGTGAAGGAAGGGGAGGACATATAGGTGTATGGGAGTAGGAAGGATGGTAGAATGAATTGGACATTAATACCATACATGCATATATGACATATATGACTGTACATCATGTACAACTAGATGAAAGAGAAATTATACTCATTTATGTATGACATAATCAAAATGCATTCTGCTGTCATGTATAACAAATTAGAACAAACTAAAAAAAAGAGAGAAATAAATTCTCAATCTTTGTGTTACAGTTTGAGTTGCACCACCCTCAAGTTCTAACACTCAGTATCTCAGAATGTGAATGTATCTGGAGACAGGACCTTTAAAGAGGAAATTCAGTTCAAATGAGGCCCCATTCTGTGTGACTGTACCCTTAGAAGAAGAGGAGGGCAGGACACAGATATGTACAGAAGGAAGACCATATGCACATGGGGAAAAGACAGCCATTGGCAAATCAGAGTAGGCTTTTCAAGAAAGCAACCCTGAAGATACCTTGACCTCTGACATCCAACCTCCAGAATCATGAGAAAATAAAATTGCTATTTAAGCTATTCAGTCTGCAGTATTTTGTTATGACAGCCCAAGCAAACTATTATGCGTTGTACCCAAAAAAGAGAAAAAAAAATCACAATGGATGTTCGAAAATGTATTCTCTTGGTGAATTTGAAATGCATTTATTTCTCAGCTGAAATTAAAGGAGAAACTGATTTATTAGAGAGTTTGGGGAGGGCAGGCAATGGGGGAAGAATCAAAGGAATGTGCATGCTGTGTAAAACCAAACATAGCCGTCACTTGGTGAACTCCCACATTGCACTAGCCTCTGAGACAAAGTTGTACACTATCCAAAAATGACTACACTGGCAAAACTCAAGAGACCCAAGAGTGTCATTTGCTCTGTCTCTACTATGAAGTCAACAGTCATCGGTATTCTGGAAGCCTGAATGCTTCTCTATATATTCACTTTGGGAGAGCTTCATTCTGCTTTTCTTTCTTCTAACCTTCAAGCACACATCCCTAGCATACATCTACTGGTCTACTACATGTAGAACATCAACAAAAATAAAAAGAATTCTGAGATATGGCCCATGAGCTCAAGTCACGTCAGAGATCAATTAACATTTTCATGACATTTGTTATTTTCCAATGTGGCCTTGAGCTCAGTTTGCAATGGTTCTCCCAGTGATGGCGGAGTGCACCCTAGGTGGAACACATCTGTCTGCAACATCCCAGATTCCTGATGGCACAGAATACCCATCCCTATGAAGTCAGTTGGAGACACATACAGAAACACACCAAGCCATGGAGATGCCAATTTTAATTTTCCTTTTAAAAAAGGAAAATTAAAATGCATTTTCTTTTTCCTTGTGGTTTCTTTGGCTTTGTTTTTCATGAAAGCACAGCAGGTATGATCATTTTAACTTCGTTTCTGGCTGAGATCCTCTTTTGTAAACATTCCCTTCGACTTAAAATGAAAACTACTCTTTCTTTTCCAACAATGAAAGAAATACAATTTTTTTTTCCTGTTCTGCCAAAAATATCAAAAACACACAGCCGGTGCCTCTTAAATGCAAATACCTCCTTGACCTTACCTTTTATTTCTGGGTTCCTTGGGACTTCCCAACAATTGGTGTTTCTCTAAATATTTCCACTCTTCTCTCTTCTCCTAACTGAGAAATCAGACACCTCTCTTCTACAGAAATCAGTGTAAAAACACTCAAAAGGTTTGTACACTGTACAAACTGGGCATCTATGATACCTGACCGGAATTGGCACCATCTGATTTGGTTGATCTAAATACATAGAGAAGACTGGGAACTGGGTATACATATCATTATGACTCCAGTTACATAAGCACATTCTATGTATATATTTTATTAAGCCCAGTGTAATTTTGTGTAACCAAAGACACAGAGAGACCCACAGATTTGATAAGCTACTTTTCAAAATCTGATTTTACATATTCTATTGCTTAAAGCCCTAATGTTAGAAAGGATTGGAATTAAAAGGAACAATGAGGAAAGACAGGGTACATACAGAGCGAACGTTTTACCTGGCAAAGCCAACACCTCTGCTGACTCCATTAGCATCTCTCAGTATTCTTGTGGAGATGACATGTCCGAAGGGCTTCAGCATATTCTCAAGCTCCTGCTCATCCATAGAAATGGGGAGATTCGAGATGTACAGATTTGTTGGATCTTGTTCTTGTTGCTAAGGGAAGGAAAGAAACAAATGCAGTAAGTTCTGAATATTAAGAATCATCTCACAAGTGAAGAGATCCCTGCTTAAACTGCAATCTAGATTCTAATCTCCAATCCACTCTTCAAAGTGCTTTCACCAGGAGTACTATTTCTTTTTTACTGAAGTCCCTTTTTTGTGTAGAAAGTTTTTCATAGAAATAATGTCATCATTGAAAGTCAAGCTCTCTCTGTATCCTCAGAAAAAAGGAATGATTGAACTAAGGTAAATAGGAATAGTGTAGCCCTTCCTTATCCACAGGGGATTTATTCTAAGACCACCAATCCACCAAGGGATGCCTGAAGCCACAGATGTCATTGAACTCTATAATTTAATATTTTTCTTTTTTTTTTTTTGGTGTTGCAGAGGATAAAACTTTGGGCCTCAAACATGCCAGACAAGTGCTTTACCACTGAAGCACATTTCCAGCCTAAACTGTGGCTTAACTTTTGTAGTTTGAAGTACAATACCAAAATTAGCAATGAATTTCTATTTCTTTTTTCAATTCATGGATAAAATATTTATTCTTATTCTAGGTCTATGCAACATCATGATAGGATTTATTTTTCTTAAGTTATAGTCTTTCATCTTTTCAAATAAATAAAGCATTTTACAGCTTCTTTTTGATATATCCAAATTATCAGCATCACTACTCATTCTTGTGCACTGAGGCCATTATTTAGTAGAACAAACTACTAAATATTGCCAAAGCTGATCTGATAACTGAGACAGCCACCAATGAGAGTGAGCAGCATATACAGCATGGATACACTGGACAGAGAGACAGGACAAAGCAGGATAGCAAAAAGATTTCATTGTGATCGCACTTTAAACTTTATTAATTATTATGAACTTTATTCCAGAATTTTCCATTTACTATTTTTTAGACTGTGGTTGACCAAAAATAATTAAAACCCAAGAAAGTGTTACAACAGATGGGGCATGGGGCTACTGGATTGTTTTCTAGCCACTATTGTTACTGTTTGCAGTCTAATTATCATCACCTCTAGTTATGGAGATTGCCTTTGAGGTATTGTTCTTAGCACTTATGAGCATTATTTCACTCAATAGTCTCAACAAATAAATTACCATTTTATGGATGATAAAAAAAACTATCCCTAAGTTGTCCACATTGCACAGATTACAAGTTTCAAAGCCAGGGCAGATATCTTGGCCTATCATCCAACCATGGCTTCTTCACTCTGCTATCGCCTTCTGCTAGACCAGAGGGTCTCACAGTGTAGTCGCAGAACTATAGCATCCCCTTTAGCTTCACCTGGGAGTTTGTTAGAAATACAAATTCTCGGGCCCTACCTAGAATTACTGAAGCAGAAATCTAAGTGAGGGTCAAAAAACTGGGTTTTGACAAGCCTTCCAGGTGATTTTGATAGCTGCTCAAGATTGAGAGTTGCTGTCCTAGACCAAGCATGAATATTTCTATACAAATAAAATCATGATATCTATCATTTCTAATTCAGCAGCAATACTGCTTAAATAAGCTTTGCTTAATGGAATGGGGAAATAAATCACAATTGCTAGTATTCAATGAATGAATATTCTCTAATTTATATGTGAATGATTTCAAATTTAATTGGACATATATTGAAACTTAGTTGTATTGTCAAAACACAAGACAGCCATGATGACATGATTAATCATTAATATAAAAATGTATCAGACATTTAATTGGATCATTATATTTTAAACAAACAACAACTAAATTCAAGTATCAACAAGATATTTAAATTGGGAAAAGAAACTCTGAAGTCTATAGGAAATGGCATTAAGTAATAATAAAATATCTTTGGTGATGAGATGATATCATACTAATAGAAAATTTGCTATTTCAAATGTAGTGAAAAAGTACAAAAAAACAAGATTCCAAATATTTTATTCAGGTTCGAAAACAATTTTGGTACAAAACAAAATGCCATTATTTTTAATACCTCTAAATATTTACATAGGTCATAATATTTTAATTAAGCCTTAAGATGAATAAGATCTATTATTGGGTTCATTTTTTAAACACAATTTACTTTCAAGCTGTTTGTCACCATGTAAAATAGTAAACTAAATATATATTCCTTTTTGGTTTTTGGTACTTGGGATTGAACTCAGGGCACTCGACCACTGAGCCACATCCCCAGCCCTATTTTGTATTTTATTTAGAGACAGGATCTCACTGAGTTGCTTAGCACCTTGCTTTTGCTGAGTATGATTTTGAACTCATGATCCCCCTGCCTCAGCCTCAGAAGCTCCTGGGATTAACAGGTGTGTGCCACTGCACCGGGGTAAAAGTGAACATATATTCTTTATTTAAAAAACAATTACAGATTAATATTTTGGAATGGTATATATGTAGAACTAACTGTACTCATGAGATCATTCTCTCCACCCCCACACTAGCCACTATCACTACCACCAGTAAATTTCATGATCTTAGAAACAGAGATAATATTATCTTTAAAATTTAAAAGATAATATTATCTTTTCCTAAATAGTTGTGGGGCATTTTTTTTTTTGAGGGCAGGCACTTGAGTAATAAAAAAGAAAAAAAAAGTGATGTTTCAGATACATAATAATAAACCTTATGTACATAAAACTTTCAACTTTTATAGTTTTTCACTATCCATCAATTTTAATCTTCACATCATCACTTCAAATGTAGTTTGGCAAATTTCACAATATTTATTGGATAATGAGGAGATGGAGGCATGAAAGATTCATCATCTTGCCCAAGGACAATCTGATAATTAGTGAGAGAGTTAGAATTAGATGTGACCAAGTTTCCTATCTTCCAGCTCAGGGTATTTTCTACCAACCCACTGTTACAAACCAAGCTTCAATCATTTGCATATCACATCTTAGAAATGTTTTGCCTGTCATGTACTATTTATTTAAAAGTTTTCTCTAAATCAACATACCTGTAGGGCTTAAATAAACTCATTTAAAAACATAACTGTATGTTGCTACCATAACTTAAAAGCCAGCATCACTTGCCATAAATAGAAGGTTACTAGAAGAACAGCAAATGAATTAGTGTTATTAAATTATAGCAAGAAGCTGTTTGTTTGCAGAAGGCTTTGACACTCCTGGTTAACTCTCTTCCTCTCTCTGTTACAAAGGGGATTCTTAATTAAGAGAGGTGTTAGAAGCATATTAGCACCAGACTGAGTTGTATTTTTTTTCCCCCAACTGGGAAGAATCAGAATTGAGAAAGAACTGAGAAAAGGGAATAACTTTTGTGTGTGTGTGTGTGTGGGGGGGTTATGATTTCTGAGTCCTACACATCAAGATCTGCTCAAGTTCCATGAAAAATATTTGCTTGGAAAATCCTGCATTAATCAGAACATACCAAGGAGGGACCACAACACATGGCAGTCCCATGAATGGGTTGGAATTTGTCCCATATTCTGCACCCCTTTGCCTTTGATGAAGCTAAATAATCACAAGCAACCTACCCCAGGATCCCTGAATGCTATGCAGATTTTGTCATTGTCCCTAGGCAGTACTACATTACTTTATCCTTATTCAAATCCATTTCCTAATTCCCTATGTGCTGAATTTGTTGCAGTGACTCAAAGATGTACCATAAACATACAAAGCTTAATACATAAGGGATTGCCCAGTAGGCTATTTTTTGATTCCAAATTCAAACAACAAGACCAATTACTTAATTTGTATTCAGAGCAACAATATAGCATTGGATGGGGTCATTCCTTAATTTGTATTCGCAGAAAGAATAAGACTTTGTGCAGTGTTATTAAGTAATTCTGTCCTTTGAAATGCAGTATTAGTCTTGAATTTAGTTGACAGTAGAATTTAAGACTTACCTGGAATAAACTTTTAAATACAATATATCCTTATATTTTTACTTTCCATTTTATTTACACATATGACTTATTTTAAATGGATAGTCATTTTCAAAAGATTGATTAGCACTCTGAACCAAGGAACACTTTTAACTTTTCAGAATTTCTCATGTGATAACTGTAATCTAAAACAATGTTTTAATTTAATTTTTTTAATTAATTTTTTAATCTTAATATTTCAAGAATACACAGATACAGAATTAAGGGGGTGTTTTGCCCATGCCTGTCATTAAGCAAATGGAGAAAACAGAAGTTAGAGGACTGGTGATGACTTCCAAGGCCTTTCAACTAGTTGGTAACAGGTTAGAAATAGAGCTATGTCCTTTATAGCTGGGTGGATATTTTGTGTCTATTTATGACACTGACTTTACTCTTAAACCCCATGAATAGTTAACAGCAGGTTGTGATTTCAAGGTATGTTAGTACAGACAAAAATTAATGTCTCTGTATTTCTTGGCGTATTTGTTTTTGATTATTCACCAAAGAGCATGATTTATGGAGAATTAAAGAGCTCCTAACCTTCATTATGATTTGGATACCAGGTATATCCTCTCCATACACTCATGTGATAGATATTTCAGAGGTGAAACGATGAGGTTATGAGAGCTGTAGCCTAATTAGTGGACTGATCCATTTGATGGATTAGTAATTTGGATAGATGACTGAATTTTCACTATTGGTAGGGGGGATGTGTTTGGAGAAAGTAGGTCATTGGTAATATGGCTTTGTATATTGTATATCTTGTCCTGGTTCTTCTTTCTCTCTGCTTTCTGGCTGCCAGAAGCTGAAAAGCCTTCCTCCACCACCCCTTTCTGCCATATTGTGATGCCTTACTTGGGTCCAGAGGAATGGAGTTGGTCAGCCATGAGCTGAGACCTCTGAAACCATGAGCCCCAAATAAACTTTTTCTCCTCCAAGCTGTATTTGTTAGGCATCTAGGGAGACTACACTTAAACATCCAGGAAGCACTTACTGGTAACAAGAGAGATTTTAGACCAATGTTTCTCAAGCTACCACAGTTGGGGGCCATTTTTACTTCCAATCTGTCATGGATCAATATTCATAAAAACATAATAAAAACAAACCGATGGAAAATAAAATTAAACAATTTAAAAAATGCAAGTGGCAACTTTTTATTATTATTATATTCAACAGACACAAATTACCTTTTGGATTAGATGTCATGCCTATGTCAAATTTTCTAAAAGGTTTCAAGTGCTTGCTCTCAATTCCTGTCCATACTTCACCATGGGCAGATTGCCGTCAGTGACACAAACCTGAGTAGCATTGGCTTAGAGAACTCTATTCATATTTTTTCCTGTCATATGTCACATGGGTGTTAGTAGGTTATTAGTGCCTTCTTACTTTATGTATTACCAATTCCTGCTTAATCACAAAATTGTGTACAACTGAATTACAGTCTTTTTTAAAAAAACTATTTTGTAGACAAATGTCTCAAGATGAATTAGTCTGAAATGGAGTAACAAAACACTGAGAAATATCCTGAAAAGAGTTGAAGCAACTCTGAGTCAAACATGAGATTATGAGCATTTAAAAAAAAAACAGATAGAGCTAGGCATAGGGGTGCATGCCTGTCATCCCAGGCATTCGGGAGGGTAAGGCGGGAATAATTCAGGATAAAGGATAGTCAAAGTAATGTACTGAGACGTCTCAAACAATCAAAAGAAAAGGTTGGGACTATAACTCAGTAATAGAGCACTCAGGAGTCAAGTACCCAGTACCACAAAAAATTTAAATTAAAAAACCACAATGAGATATCTCCTCACTCCAGTAGTTACCTATACACCATGGAATACCATCCAGCCATCAAAGAGAATGAAATCCTGTCATTTGTGACAACATGGATGGAACTTATAATCCTTATGTTGAGATAAGTCAGGCACAGAAAGAAAACAACCACATGATCTCACTCATGTGTGCCATCTAAAATAGCTGATCTCATAGAAGTTGAGAATAGCATAATGGATACCAGAGAGTAGGTGGGTGGGATGGATGGATGAAGGTGCTGATCTATGCGTATAAGCTTCAGTTACATAGAAGCAAGTAGTTCTGGTGTGCTAGGGACAGTAGGGTGGCTATAACAAGAATGTATTGTGCATTTCAAAAAGCTAGGAGAAAGGATTTTGAATGCTTTCACCATAAAGAGATAATAAATGTTTGAGAAACTGATGGGTTTAACATGATATAAACACTACAAAAGGCATGTATGTATCAAAACATTACATTTTACCCCTTTTAATATGGAAATGTTAATGTTTTTATCTATTGGTTGAAAGTAAATTTAATAAGTGAAAAAAAGAAACATTGAGAATGATGTTCAAGCAGATGGAAGGTTATCATATTACTTAATCCAGAGAAGAGATTTACAATATTCCAAGTATCCCAGAGTCATTTTACACCATGTGACCATTTTATCTCTCCTACCATGTAGGATACTAACACTAAAGGTGTTTTGGGTATTGTGAGTGGTCACACAGCTGGTAAGTAAATAAGCCATATGGTGACGTGGTCTTTTGACTCTTAATCTAGTGCTCTTTGTTCTGCAACTCTGAAGACAGCCTATAAATATTGCTGTTCAATGGATCTCACTTCCAGAACAGAAAATTAATGTGGAGACAGAGAAGCAATTGGATTTTAGTGGAAGAGTCTATTTCAAAGGCTATAGCAACTTAAAAATGAATGATAATAAAGCTAAATGTTTTCTCTCACTCTGAAAACAATATCCCACTGTCAACTCACTGTTCCAAAGGTGTCAGCTATTTGGAACTTGTTTGTACAAAGCTGTCCTCTCCTTTCTGGTGATATTATCTGCATGCTTGGTACTGGTCTCCTGGAGGCAAGGCCACCTCTAGATGAGACCTGGAGCAAGCCTGCTATTTGGGCCATACTTGTTTCAGTAACACGCATGTGCGATAGTTCGTGTGCCAACTTAACTTGTCAGAGAGTACCCAGATATTTGGTCCAATGTTGTTCTGGGTATTACTGTGAGGGTATTTTTGAGAGAGTTTGACATTTAAATGGATAGACTGTGTAGTGCAGATTGACTTTCCATTGTGGGTGGGCCACATCCAATCAGTTGAAGATCATTGTAAAATAAAAGGCCTACCCGTCCTGGGAGTTAAGAGAGAATCCCTCCTTCCTGACTGACATTGATCTGGGACCTTTTCTGTTCCTACCTTCAGACCCAGATGGAAACATTGGCTCTTCTTAGGTCTTGGGCCCATCTGTTTTTAGACTGAAGCTACAGACACAGCTTTCCTAGGTGCCCAGATTTTCAAAGGAAGGTTTTTAGGTTTTTAGACTTGTCAGCCTCTGTCATCTCTGTAATGAGTTAATTCCAAATGAGAAAAAGAAAGAGAGAGATTTCAATCCTATTGGTTCCATTTCTATGGAGAACTCAGTCTAAGGTAATGAATGCATGTGTTATCATACTGTATGACAATTAACAACTAAAATAAAGACAAATATTCACCTCTGACTTCATACTGAGACTTCTGCATTCCCTGGCCACAAAGATACTGCCTTTGGCCAGGTGAAGTGAGATGCATAGCTTTATCCTAAAACGAAGGCTTCTAAATAAAACATACTAGGAAATACATTGAAGATCAAATGGAAGAGGAAGAATCCCTGCCAAGAAGTGGCACCCTCAAATGGTGCCTGGTAAACACACCCTGTTTCTGTCTCATTTGCTAAGAGAAGTTTAGTTGCCATATGTGTCCACAGCAAGACAGACGTGATTTCTCTTTGCTAGCTCTGCCTGGTGATGGAGTTCTAGAGAAACACTGTCAGTTTTTCCTTCCCCAACAACCGTCAGAACAATATTCCTAAGAAATACATTTTTAAGTAGAAGCTTTTAATTATTCCACATACAATGTGAACATGACATTGGCAGTGAGAGGTTGTGTCCAAGGTCAAGTTCAATCAGAGGGTTCAACTCTGGAGAAGAAACAGCAGAGTTCTCATGGTGAAACAGCGACCTATGCTCCTGACAGCCTGGGCCACTGCTCCAGGGCATTATGCTTGAAGGCTGGGGGCTTGCTTTCATTTCTAGACCCTCTGAACAACCCCAAATGGATGTGAACTGTAAATAATTAAAGGGGTCCCTAGAATCTGCAGGACTGATCTTGAGTCACTTGTGGGGCTGGAACAGGGAGCCACACTGGGCTCCTAGCTTTCCTTGACTCCTCCCTCCACATGTCCCTCATGAACTCCATCTGAGTATCACCAGGTATCAGCCCTGATGGGATGGTTTCTCTCATGAGAAAATGCTAAATTAAAATTTTATGATATTGAGATCTCTCTACAGCTTATTGTCCTATATTATAATATTACAAAGGTATATGCTTTTGTACTCTTGGCCCCAAAACTATAGAGAACTCCTCAATATTGTAAGCAAATCATACACTTCCTCAGTCTAATTCAGTGCTCTAAAGGGGCTCCAGGAAACATTGAGAATGATGTTCTCTCTATTTTTATCCACCTTGTGTGAGCTCTGGGATGGATAGTTGTCACCTGATTTGTTGATAATGACCATGATCTTCCTTTAAACTATGCAACTAAGGAAATGGCATAAATGTAGTCGTAGGTTGACTATGATACATCACTAACTTCATTAAGAATAATCATCATAGCACATATAAATAGAGAACAGATGCAAAATATTTTTGTATTTTCTTTTTTTAAATTTTTAAATTTATATATTACAGTGGAATGCATTACAATTCTTATAACATATATAGAACACAATTTTTCATACCTTTGGTTGTATACATAGTATATTCACACCAATTAGTGTCTTCATACATGTAGAAGACAATGCTAAGTGAAGTTAGCCAATCCCCCCAAAACAAATGCCAAATGTTTTATTTGATATAAGGAGGCTGATGCATAGTGGGAAAGGGAGAGGGAACATGGGAGGAATACACGAATTCTAGATTAGGGAGAGGAGTAGGACGGGAAGGGAGGGAGAACAGGGTAATTATTTTTGTGTTTTCTGCCTAGAGTATGACACTTAGATTGACGGACCAAGACTTGCCTTTATATTTAGCAAACACACACAAATGTATCACTGAGATGTTAAAGATGCATAGGACTTGAAGTTCCACTCAAGGACAACCATTCTCATTGTGGTATAAAAATGACACCCAAGGAACACAGCACCAATGATGGTTCTGGGGATTATGTAACAGAGCTCATGTGACAGACATAGGTCCTACAAAATTAAGGATGCTTCATAGAATGTAAGATATTCCATCAAGTTTGAGTTTCTGATTAACAATGAATAATATTTTGAATATAACTGTATCCCAGATATTTCATGGCAAATATGCTAAATATATTGTCAGATGGGATTAATATTAATGTAATTTTACAAAAAAAATTAAGATAGTAATATTATCGTTTTTCTTTTTGCCTGATATTATCTAGTATTTATTCAGGATTTAAACATAAGCTAAGCACTATAAAGTCATTTAAATTCATTATATTTTTATTCCTTAAAATAACCCTTGAGATAGATTCTATTAACATGCCCATTTTATATTGAGAAAGCTGGAGTTATATGAAGCTATGGAATTGCCCAAGGTCATGCAGCTACTCCGAAGTTCAAACAGAAATCAAATCCTAATTGATCTGAATAGGATGCCATAAACGGTATATTTAGTGGTTGGCTCACAACTTTTTCTGAGAGATCCAAATGAAGGATCCATTGTTGGATGGTTTGGTACAGGTATTCTAAGTACAAACTACTCAGCTACATAATTCATCTTCCTAAGCATAGAAATCTTAATCATACTGGGGAGATAAGTTAGCAAAAGAGAATCCATCTTCCCAGGAAGGCCAGAGCAATATCATTTCCCAAATTACCAAAAAAAAAAAAAAACCTGCTTAATTTTCCTCTATATTCTACTACATAAATTTGAAAGCATATGTTCAGTTTATAGAAAGTGAGAAGCAATAGTTTTGTGCACAAATATGCTGTTGTTTTGCTTGAATCAACTTTTATTTTAAAATTATCTCATGTTAATTCAACAGAAATTGAATCTAAGTCATGTACATCTCCCATGTTATAGAAGAAGCATTCAATTCTAGGTTGGGACTTTATTTAAAAATACAAAAGCATAAATTCAGTTGTCTATTAAAATTCTGTCCATCTAAGCGAAGGATAGTGTTTTTTGCTCTTATTTAATTCTAGTGTTTCCAAAGACAATCTGAACAGCCTGCAAAATATTTGGTGTCCTGTGATGCTTACCAGGCCACCAAAGAGATGAAGGAAATGTGATGTCAGGTGTGTGCTTCTCACAATGAAAACAGCCAACAAGATAGGGTGAAATGGAGGAGGAACTTAATTAGGTACTACCATCTTGTTTCTGCCTCATACTAACTTTATGACCTAGGTAGAGAACAGCAAAGAGGAAGTACAGCAGTGAGTTAAGATTTTCAAATAAGACCAACCATTTTGACTTTAACAGGGTATCTGCCATACTCATTGCCAGATTTTGACATCTATATTATTTGTAAGTTTTTAAAAACTCCTCAGTGGGAGATAGATGCATTTAATTCTTAATTCTCAATAACAAATTAAATGATTTCACCAAGAGTGCCCACATATCAAAGGAGAAAGAAAATGCACTCATATCAGTTTTTGCTCAGTTGCAGGCTTTCTATCTTGGAGAGTCCTGTGATTCAGCAGACCAGCATGCTTGAACAATTGGAGATTCTCATGGTCACATCACTAATCCAATTCAAAATCATTTTGATTTACTTTTGTGGGGCTCTTTACTAAATGGATCATTCATGTATTTGCTGTTGACTATTCATCCACTCACTGATTTAACATTTTTTTTCCAACTTCTAGTGTGTGCTTACCACTGAGCTACATCCCAAGGACACAGACATCACAGGCCATGGTCGCTGCCCATCATAGAGATCTCAGCCTACTGGAGAGCTTATAACAAAATTTCAATAATAAAGTGCTATTTCTCATTAGCTAACACATTAGCGCAACCAAGAATGTAGATCTCTGCCTCTTAAATCTTACGGCCCATAGCTTGAAATTCTATTTTCCTCAAAATGGTGATTAAGCAAACCTAAATTATTTCTAAATGATGCTTCAGCTACATGAAGAGCATAAAAATTAATTCTGAAGAATAACCCCCCCTGGGATATTTTAAGCCCCAAGACAACTCCAAATGCCAATTTGGGTTGTCTATATCATATAACTGTATATTTCCATTTCAACAAACAATGATGTTCTCCATATTCTGTTGGGTAAGCATGGTGTGTGAACAAACAGTGACCTAATAACCCTAATTTAACCCATTCTATGACATGAGCTAGTTATTGAGAGTTCTCAATATATTTCCTGCACTATAAAATCAAGAAAATAAGAGTAATCTCAGAGGACTATTGTGGGAATTCAATAATACACTATACTAAAAATGTAGTAAATTTCCAGGTATATAAGAGAAGCTCAGTGACTAGTTATTTCTATAATGATTATTACATAAAGAAATTTTGAACATTGCAAAAGGACAGCTACTAACTAAATGTAAGTCATGTTCATAAAAAAAACAATTATCACTATTTAGGATTTATCCTTTTGCATTTCATATAACTTCAAACTTATGAGACATTATATTAAATTATGTGAAGGTGGGCATATTAAATTGATGAGATTCTTAAAATGTGGCCACTGTATCAGCAAGAGAATATAGTAATATATTACAGGGTGGGAAACATAACAGTGTTCCTATCATTTATGAGCTAAAAAGATTAATGATTTATTACTAGGCTCATTAATCAAAACTTTGTGGTTTTTTTTTTCTTAAGGAACAATTCCACTGTTCAAGTCAATTAGTCCACCAAAGCTATTACACCAAAGAAGCTACAATGTTAGTCAGACTTCCCCGGGAGTATTTAGAGTATAAAATAAATGCTATTATTCAGAAGATACCGAATTGCTAAGCTTCTTAAATTCATACAATTGGGAACCTGCAGTACATTAAAATGCTGAAACTCATTAAGAGTCTTTTTTTCCTCTAGCTTCAGAGTCATTGGCATGCTCAGCACAGTTAAGAACAATAAAATGCTCCTGGATTCCAAGGAGAGAGTGACTTCTGCTCCTTCAGCTCCACTTCAATGAATCACTGGAGCAGAACTGGCACCCAGCCTTTGAGACAACTGCTTCTTGGCTGGATTACCCTAATACTTGAATAAGACTGCAAAGTTAGCTAATATGCTATGCTAAGGAGGAGGAGAAAGTGATTTGTTCATATGGATCATTTACTTGATCTTCTTAGAGCAACATTCATAACAAATGTTAGGAGTATGTAACCAAATGGTCATCAATATGTAAAATGTTAGCAATGATTTTAACCTATAAAATAAGAATGTATGAGTTCCTTTTATATAAGTGAATAAGTAAAAGAAAGAAAAAAACTATTTTCTCAACTAGAATGACAACTAATAAACGTGGAAGGAATGTTGGAATTAGAAAATTACCATGCAACATCCATAAGGGTAATCACAGATGTAGGTAAGAATTTCCAGTGAGTATCAAAACTAGTGGTGAAAGTTTGATGAGAACTAGGAAATGTGCATCATCGCTAACAACTTTCCCACAAGATATTCACTCATTTCAAGAGGAAACAGAGTACCTTTTTCATGGAGATACATGCCAGATATTACCTCCAACAGTGATCAAAGTAACTATCAGAACAGGGTGATCTACACTGTGTGCCTCCTAATATGACACACTGAGAAGGACACCACAGCATCTTGGACTTCCTTCCTGCAATGCATAACCTGAATCTAGCTACTGGAAAGCATCAGACAGACCGAAGAGAAAGACATTCTGCATAAACACTGGCCTGTGATGTCATGAAAAGACGAAGGAGGATGAAAGGCTGCTGCAGACTAATCCTCCCAAAATTTTTGTTCATTATAAAGAACACCACTGAGATAAACTTGATTATTGATTATTTTACTGTGTGGCTATGTGATTAATGAACGTCCATGTTACTAAGATAAGAAAAAATATTTGTGGATAAAGGGAAATAAAATATATAGTCATTCCCAAATATCTTGAAAATATAACAGTAATGTGTATATTTACAGAGAAAATGATAAAGCAGATGTGGGAGGTATTAATACATAGGAAATCAGGGGAGAAGCATTATTATGTTATTTTTGCAACTTTTTTGTAAGTTTGAAACTGTTCAAAACTAACAGCTAAAACATCTGCAAAAAATACAGTAAATAAGCTATTAGTTTTGATAGTAAAAATCCAAAAAAGTAAAAGCATTCATCATAAATACTTCATCTCATGAAAGAAACATGAAGACTATAGACTATGTCATGTATTCAAACTCAATTCTTTAAAGAAGGACATAGGAGCATGGAAGTTCTGCTTTCCCTGATACTGCATAACTATCATACTCAACACCTTGTACAGTGTCCATTCATTTGATTCATATGTATGCTATTAGCCCATGGTCAACCATCAAGGTTTTAAGTAATACATTTGCTTAAGTGACTATACAGAAAAAAGGAAGATGGAGAATTAAACTGAAATCTAGGTATATATAAGCCCTAGTGCATAAAAAGGAACCAGATAACTTTTCTTTAAATGTAGGCATAATTCTCTTCTACCACCGCAATATTTACCTGGCCCTGCCAGATATGCTCATCATAATGTAACCTACAGGCACGCTATCAGGATCATTTCCTCATTCAGAGACACAAAGACCAGGCTTTTGTGAGTTTGCAATCTCATGCACACATGGGAGAAGGCAGTGGTTGCTCTATTTGATGAATGCATAGACCAATGATTCTGAAACATGGCAATTTAGAACCCTCCTCTCCCAGAGAACAGTGGGCAATATTTGGATATATTTTTATTTGTCACAATTTTAGTTAAGAGGCTACTACTGGAATTCTACATGCACAGGAAGGTCTGTTACAACAAAGAATTATCTGTGAAATAAAGTTTCTGTCATGCCAATACATAATGTTATTACATATATACCATTGTTTATTTATCACTATATATAACATATATAAATATACATGAGACATCCCATATTGATTTGAGTTTTATTAAAGAGCTCTTAAACATGTACAAGTCTATAATAAGTTATAAATACTTCTGCTTGTAGCTTAAAAGCAACTATTAAACCAAACACACTTTAAAGTAACATAAGAGCAAATTTGTACAACATAATTCAATTAAATATTAATTTAGTATTATGGATAATGTGGATTTGCAAAATCTAAGTGGCCACTTGGATTGTACATGGTATTGACTGCTGCTACACTAAATAGTTCTGAAATTCAGAGACTATTTTCTTTGTGTCATAAGACATTCTGATTGGTCTACCACTTTTTTTTTTCCATGAAAACTTCATCTGACCAAAGCTTGCATGGGTATCAGGTTTCATTTGGCTTAAAAGCATCTTTCACTTATTAAGTCTGCCTCTGTCTGCTTTCTTCCTCATTAGACCCAGACCATGAGAGTAGACCTCCTTGTCATCATGTGATAGTAGATGTAAATACAGAGATATAGCTACTGGATATAGCTACTGGAAGTGACATCAACTGGCTATCCAGTTCATCTTAAACATGCTTTCATATTTCTTTTTAAAAATTACCCTAAAATGGAAAGTTTCAAATGCGTGCATTCTCATGGGTAATTCATGAATCCTTAAAAATTGTTTTCACCATAGCTAGTGAGAAGGATAATAAAACACACTGAAAAACTACTACGGAATTTTATGATCAATCTGCTTTCAAATCCAGAAACTCTTTTCCCTTATGTACATGTGATTTTATAGAAGGATAGATGGATAGGTACTTATGAATCTTTTAGAAGAGCCCATGAGCTAATAATATACCAACAAACCAAACAGATATTGTTGAGGCATTGAGTATGATAACCACACAGTATCTGGGAAGCAGATGCTGAATGACATGCATTTGTGTTCCTTTTGTTTTGAGAGAGTACAGTTTGAATGCAAGACCCAAAAATGTAGAGTCTTCATGTTTCTTTTGTAAGATGAAGTATTTATAATGAACACTTCCTTCTTTTGTATGGAGTTTGGCTATCAAAGCTAAGAGCTTGTTTATTTTATTTATGCAGATGTTTTAGCTGTTATTTTTGAATAATTTCAAACTTAGAAAAGCCTTACAAAAAATAATATAATCCATACATGTGCTCCAATTCTGGATGAGTGAATTTGCCTCCTTTAGTCTTTGACTATTCCTCACTAAAAGAATGATACAACTACCTCAGGGTTATTGTAAGTATTAAAAGGAAGTGCCACTGATGTTAGTATCTTTCCTTCTCCTAGTCTTAATTGCCTCTAAACATTCGTGAGTTTCCTGTTTACTGTTTTCCTCAAGTAAATGAGAAATAACCTGCAATTTAGGACTTGAGGGAATAAGTAAATGCATCATTTTCAGAATCTCACTCTAAAGGAAATACTAAGTCAAAATATGTCTCTTTATAGGAAATTGTGTTTAACTTATTACAAAAATTTCTGAAAATTGTACCTAATTAGGCTGAAGGAAGTCAGATATTACAGAGGACAAATAGAAAGGGCAGCAGGGATAGAAATCACAGCTCCCTTTTATTTTTTTCCCTTCCATTTCTATTTCATTATGAACCTTTAAAAATGACAGATTAATAATCATAATAACTAAGTATGATACAATTTACATAGCAAACGGATCATTTTCAGATTAACTGAAAAGAAAAATATTACAAAATCCATAGGATCCTCTGTCCCAGAAGGCAGAAAGGCAATGCTTCTCAGGCAGGAAAGAGCTTTGTGTGTACTGAAGGAAGAAAAAAGTCCAGTGTGGCTGATGTGGAGGGAGCAAAGAGGTCAAGTTCATGGTAGGCAGGAATGCTACCACACAGATGGGCGGGGCCAGATCCTAGCATGGAGGGCCATGTGGGACCTGCATTGCAACTGGGACTATGTTCTTAAGTGCAATGGAATGCTATGGACATCTTCATTGGGGAAAGACATACCAGATTTGTTTTAGAAATAAACTTGTGTATAAGAGAAGAATCACAGAGGGCTAAGAAATGGAGTGAGGCTCCCATTAGCTGGGACACTGTTGCGATAGATGAGGAGAATAGTGGTAGAGATGGTTGTGATGAAAAGTGGAGTAAAAAATCTGTTTTGCAGGTAAAGAGTATCTTCTTTCTAACAGGATGTGAGGAATTAGAGAAAGAGAGATTCAGGGATTATCTCAAGATTTTGATGTTTTCATCTTTGCCCACACAGTTACGATGTATTTTGATAGAAGACACAGGAAGGCCAGATTTGAGGGGGGCAATAATAAAACTTTCCTTTGGGCACTATAAATTTGATATTAGACATTTGTGACCTGACTTGTTAAGTTTTAATGTAAAACTGTAGTGATTAGATGTAAATGCAGATGTTCAGGAACCCTGTGAGATCCCAAAATTGGTTTTATAGACTTAATTTGATCCAACACATTTATAACACTGAGGAGACAAGAAACAGTCTCTCCATAAGCAAATAAATGCACACATTGGTTTATAAAATATGACATGGAATCAAGGTACCTGATTGATAACCATATATACTTAAAATTTTTTTCTTAGTTGTAGATGGACATAATAACTTTATTTCATTTGCTTATGTTTTTATGTGGTGCTGAGAATAGAACCCCTTACCTCACATGGGCTAGGTGAATGCTTTACCACTGAGCCACAACCCCAGCACCTACACTTTCTTTCTTTCTTTCTTTTTTTTCAAATAACAGAATAGACTCACTCAAGGTCCCAAATTTATAGCTGGAAATTAACCTAGCCAATATATCTAATCTGTGAAAACTTTCCAGACTGTTACAAAGAATACTTTCAAAATGTACTGTCTATAGACTCTTGACTTCAAAACTTGTTTTATGGACTAGCAACACTTGGGAAATTCCAAGAAATGGAAAATCTCAGGCCCCACCCTAGACCTGTTAATCCAAATCTGTCTTTTAGAAATATCAGCAGATAATTTACATGTACAGGAGAATTTCAAAAGTGCTGTTTTATTAAAAGTTACACCACTCTTGGTTTCATGGAGATTATTGATCATATCAGTTCTGCATATTCAGAAAGCTAGCATTACACTCCCTTGACTGACTGGCTAGCACACTCGAACGTTCAGTGAGGAAAGCTGTTACTAAAAACAAAATGATGTGTGCATGCATGGGCTTGCAAATGTATCCAAGATACAGTTTTTGAGGTCTTAAAAAAGCTAGTAGGAAAACAGCATGCAGAACCCAATTGTAGACCATACCTTCTTTGGTCCACCTGGTCATAAGACAACCGTGCTGGGCAGTCACAGGCCATCACCAGTCCCCAAAATCAAGGATGTGCACATTATCTCGCCTGTCCCCCCCACACACACACAAAGATACAGAAAATTGCTTAAATGTGCACACATGCAACACAAATTGCAGGGGAATTGACACTTCGTGGGAACACCTCTTACCAACATAGTATGGAAGATGGACAGTCAATGCTTAACCCTTCTCAATTGAGGCTTATGGACATGTTTTCTCAGAGGTTTCCTAGTAGGAGTGAGCTCCAATTGCTGATACCCAAAATCTACTTAATAAAGCATCCCTTTTAGACTTTTCTCTTGCCTTGTTTCATTTTCTTTCCTTTTTTTTTCATTCTTTTACTTCTGTTTTCCAGGATCACCTCCCAAATAAATGAAATTCACTTGAATTCTTATCTCAGAGTCTGCTTTTGTGGGGAAAAAAAACTAATGATATTTTTAACGAATATTTAATACAGATATATAATATACACTTTTATATACAGTTGAATGCATGTGTGTACATGGAGAAAAAAAGAAAAAATATGTATAAAAAGAATAATGTTTGCTGCTGGGGCAGAATGACAGGAGAGTTTTGCTTGAGACATTTTTGTATTATCATTATTGTTGTTTTACATTTTTATTAACTAAAAAAGTAGGGAAAAAACACTCAGATCTTTTAATCTTCATACAAAATTAGAGAATTAATGTCAGTGCATATAAAATTATGTAACTATAGTTGCCATTTGTGACTATCCCAACATAGCTTTATTTTTAATAAAATATTTTTTTAGTTGTTGATGGATCTTTGTTCATTTTTATGTGGGGCTGAGATTAGAACCCAGTGTCTCATACATGCCAGGCAAGTGCTCTACCACTGAGCCCCAGCTCCAGCCCCATGGCTCCATTTCTTATGAGAATCTGACTAATCATTTCAATAGGTCCCTTCATGATCTTCATAAATTTCTCTGCCCTAATAATACAAAACACTCATGGCAATATCCCAAGTTAAGAATCCAGAAAAGCCATAGGGTATAATGAAGAGGTATAAACAGGTTACTATCAAATTGCCAGACAGCTAAATCCTTTATCTGCTTCTCCTCCTACTACATTTTGATGTCTGCACTAAAATCACTAAGTCCTAATTTTACTGCTCCAAAGGTGAGTAAGAGGATTGTGGTAGTTTAAGCCCCACATTTCTGTGTGATTTTAATGAATGAGAAGCTTCATTATTGTATAAGCTGAGAGATTGTGCTTTTACCAAAATAGTAAAAAAAATTAAGAAATCAGTAACTTATTATTTCTGATTTAAAAGATATCAACCCATAGAAATATGGAAGAAAAACTGTATGTCATGGTTCTGTTATAATTCACAGTTAAATTCTAGCAATTTATGATTCATATGTTAGCAATACTTGGGGTAAGGAACATAAGAAAAGGTGGTTATTACAGAAATGAATGTATAAGCTGAAAACAATTTAGAGTTGACTAGAAGGGAAGAGAAAATAGGGCAAGTACAAAACAGGCTAAAAGCTACAATAATACATTAAGAACAGTGAGAATAATGAACAACAAGCAATAGTAATGATGGTCACCTTTTATTAAGCATTCACTGTGCATTGAGCACTGGGTTTTGGAATACCTCTAACACCTATGTCTAGACTTCATTTTATATGTATTTGTCATCAATATATTGCAGCTGAGATACTGAAGCTGCAACTAGTAAAGGATCTACCTAAAATCACACAGATTCCTAAGAGTCAAACCTAGACTTCTAACTCCAGAAGGCAAGCTCTTAAAAGACCCAACACTACCACCAGTAACATAACGTGTGCCACTCCAAAAGTATTCACTTTAAGCTCAAATGCTTTGGTAACATAAAAAGAAAAATGTGTATTTTATATATATAAATACACACACACACACACATACACACATACACACTATATATATATATATATATATATATATATATATGTATATATATCACAAATTATAATTTCCTGACATAAAGTGATTGACTAAGATAGAAAAAAAATAGAATCTACTCATTTAGACTATTGTGTAAGACTCAGCAAACCAGAGTCTGTAGGCATACTGGAATAGAGTAATTAATTTTAAAAAGGGAAATATATGGTTGGGTGTGGTGGTGTATGCCTGTATTCTCAATGGCTCAGGAGGCTGAGTCAGAGGATGGCAAGTTCAAAGCCAGCCTCAGCATTGGCAAGGAGTGAGACCTGTCTCTAAATAAAATATAAAATAGGACTGGAGATTTGGTTCAGGGGTTGAGTGCCCCCTGAGTTCAAATAAAAAAGAGAAACACACACACACGCGCACACACACACACACACACACACACTTTTTGGACTGCTACCAACAGAGTACTTGAAACAAAACTGAAAAAAAAAAGATATATTCCCCCCCAAAGGTAGTATTAAATTTACTATACTTTCTTATAATGGGGAATCTTGTGGTTATTAAAAATCATTTTTAAAGAAAGTTTTAATAAATGTAAAATGGTAATGTCATGAAGATATATGGTAAAAGAAAGAACAAAGTGTGTATTGGCACAAAAAACAACTAGAAAGAAACATCAAATTTTCAATGATGGTTATCTAAGATTTTTGGCATAAAGAATATACTTTCTTTTTTAAGTTCTTAGTTATTAAAGACAGTAGAATGAATTTTGGCAGAATACATATACATAAAGTATAACTTATTCTGTTAGGTTCCCATTCTTGTGGCTGTACATAATGTAGAATTACCCTGGTCGTGGATACAAACACAAGGCTAGGAAAGCTATCACCAATTGATTCTGCTGTCTTTCCTATTCCCCTCTCCGCTCCCTCCCATTCATTTCTCTCTCTCCAGTCCAGTCTATTCCTATTATCCCCCTCCCCAACCTCTCTTGTTTTGGATTATTATCCACAAATCAGAGAGAACATTCAGCCTTTGGTTTTATTTGGGATTGCCTTATTTGCTAAGTGAAACAAGAATATACTTTTCTTCTTCCTTCATTCTTGCTTATGTATAGTTTCAAATTTTTTAACCTAGGCAGGGTAAGACTTGCAGAGTTAGCAAAACAATTAGTTAACCTAATACAAATTCAGAGCTTAACTTCCTTTTTATTTGTTTATTTTTAGAAACGTATAAGAATCTTCTCTTTTCAATAGCATTGTAAAAGCATATACTTTGCCTAATCATTTTTGCCTAGATATCTTAATTCCAGTAGCTGTGTGATTGTATCTAGATATCTTAATTCTAGTAGCCATGTGATTGTACCTAGAGGATACATTTCAAGCAGTAGAACTACTTGAAATTTCAAATTTGCCTTGTTTTAGGAGTTTCCCCACATTTCTGTCAATTTACCCCTCCTCTAACAGTATGTAAAAGTTCTGTTTTCTTTGTGCACCTGCTATTGTAGTCTGATACATCTTTTAAATCTTTGTTGACTATTTGTTGAATTCAGGAGCTTTCAATTCTTTGAGTCATTGAAAATCAAATATCACATGACCCTTTTTCAAAAACAAACTTCCTAGGCATAATAAAACAGAAAAAATAAAAGATGAGAAAGCATCAAAAGGTAATCAGACGGGTTTGGCATTTGTACAGGACATGTGAGCATATACATAGAAGAAATGTGCACAGATATGATAAGGCTTTGATGCCCCAAATTGAACAATTCTTCCACCAAACACTTAAAATGCCCTAGAATGTAGCAGACTCCAAAAGTACTGATTTGTCACTAAAGGACAGAGCCCAGGGATGTTTCACCTTTGACACTGAGACCAGTTTCTTCCTTCTCAGTTACCAGGTCTATGAAATAAAGCTAATGATAGGAAAAGGCAGTTGGGGACAACAAGGATTAAAGTCATTATTTGCATTGAATACCCAAGCAAGTTCTGTAAGGGAAGTTGCTGTCTGCACAATGCGTGCTTGCTCACAGAATGGGAAGACAGGAAGGGCTGATTGCAGAAATTAACAGTAGGTAAACTTTCAACCTCGGAAAGATCTGCTTGGCTTAAATGAGACAGAAATATTGAAGAAGTATAAAAAGAGTTGTAAAAAAGATGAAGCTTGTCATTCAGTAGAAAGAGCATAGGATTTGAGTTACAAAATTCATTTTACTTGTTCAACTAGTGGTTTAGTTTCTCTGAATATTGATTTTCTAAGCCACACTGTATCAACATAGGGTTGCTAGGCAAGTTAGATGAGGACATTTATGAAATGTTAAGACTGTGCTTAGTATATATGGGTACCCCTCAAGCAGCACTTGGGTTTCACCTTGATTCATTAAAGAAATTAAACTTATTGACCGAAGACGATATCTTATAATTCACAAAGAACAGGGAAATCACCTTCTGGAAACTATTGTTAAAATCAAACTTTGGGAGAAAACCACTAACTGGGCAGGGCAGGGGCATAGAGAAATGGAATTACAAAATTCTTGCTCTTACATTCCAAGAAATTAAAGCAATTATCTTCTATCAATGGGTGATTAAACCTTACAAGATCCCCTTGTGCTTTGTAACATAAAGTCCATACAGTTCACTACTCAAATAACCACACAGACCCAGGAAATAGATTTGCCTCAAGATTTGCTGTAATATTCATTCATCAGGTCCCAAGTTTCATAAAGAGCCCATTCAGTGTGGCCTCTATTTCTTCAGTGCTATCACTTGAGCTTGAACTACTGCTTCAAAGCTATGACTATCTAAACTACTTTCTGCCACTTAAGGGTGCCTTCTATGTTAAATGATTTAGATATGAGGTATCCCTCAAAATCTCAATGCATGAATGTTCAGAGGTGAATTGATTAGCTTTTGGGAGCTGTAACTTAATTAATGGATTCATCCAATTGAGAGGTTAATAATTTGAATGAATTCATGGGTGGTGACTGTAGGCAGGGAAGGTGTGACTGGAGGAAGTAGGTCACCAGAATCATGCCCTTAGAGATTGCATTATCCCTGGGTCCTTGCATGTAAGCTGCGTCTGCATCCTGACAATCATGGACTGAGCAGCTTTTCTATACCAGGTTCAGACCCTGAGCTATGGAGTCAGCTAACACCTTGAGTCAAAATAAACTTTTCTTCTTCTTGTTAGGTCTTTTGATCACATCGACGAAAAGCTGACTAAAACAAATGGGAAAAAAATTAAAATGACTTGATACACCTGTCCTTTGTACATCTAGGAAGAGGAAAGCTGAATACCTACTTTGATCTGGCCTTCCCTACCTATGACCCATAGGACCTCATGTTGCCAAGTCTCATGGTTTTTAAATTCCACGTGTAAGTCGTTTCGCTACACCTGCCCCTTCCCTTAATGTCTCATTCACACGAGCAACTGTTTACTCAAAATTTCCATCTGGATTTCTCATAGATACTACTCCCATCTCACTAATTTAGTTTTTTTCAGTCCTCTTCATTTTAGGAATAGTAATTTCAACCCTTCATTAAAAAAAAAAAAACCTTGAAATCATCCTTGACTCCTCTCCTTCCTTTATATTTTGTATTCAGTAACTACATCATGTTAATCCCACCTTCCAAATGTACAGAATATAGCCACTTCACACTTCTACTGCTGTGCACAGGTCCAGTCCAGCATTGTCTCCATTGTGGATCGTCACAGAAACCCCCTACCTGGTCTCTCTGCCTCCCTCCCCACCCTCCTACTCTTCTATCTCAGTTTGGCAGATCGGGTAATCCTTTTGAAATTGAAAATTTGATCACATCACTTTTCTGCTCAAAATCTACAATGACTTCCCATCTCATTCAGAATGAAAGCAAATGCCCATAAAACAATCTGTGAGAACCCACTGGACTGTTTCCTCTCTGACTTCATCTCCTTTTTGTTTCTCCAGGCTTGTTCTGCTCCACTCACTCAGTCTCCCCTAATGTTCCTCAAACATGTTCCTGCCTCAGGCGTTCTGCCCTGGATGTTCCCTCTGCTTAGAATCATCTTTTCCCAGAGAACCACAGGACTTTCTCCCTCAGATCTTTAGAAAGTGCAAAAATGACTCCTTTTCAGAGAGACCACCCTTACCACTTTATTTAAAATCGCATGTATATACCTCTGCCTCATATATACCACTTCACGGGCTTTGTCTTTCTCCAGAACAATATGGCACAATGTGACTTATTATTTTTTTTTCTTATTTTTTCGTCTTTTTTTTTTCTCTTCCCTCTGAATATACAGATTTGGGGGTACCAGAATATTTGCTTTCATTGTTCATTGATAAGTAACCACCTTCTGGAAAGAATCCTGGCACCTGGTGGCTAATAAATGTTTGTGGGAAAATTAGGTTTTGGACAGAGTTTTAGAGAACTGCATTGTTCCACTACACTTTGGACAATGCACATGCTCAAAGGAAGCAAAGATACCACATGTAAGCATGCACTAAGAGAATATGAAATGGAGAGCAAGACTGAGAAGTTTCATAAATCAAACTAAAAGGTACATGTATAAATACATTCTGACCTTTCTGAGGGCATAGAAATAACTAGATTTTTTTTTTTTGTGTGTGTGTGTGTGTGTGTGTGGCCAGCCAGGTATGGGACATAATCAGAGATCTAGAGAAAAAATTAATTTCTTCCAGCATTAGGATGCCTATATACTTTCATTGCATACTTTTCTCTTTGATTCTAAGAATGTTATGTTAGGTAGCCCAGGAGATTAGGCTCACCTCACCTTTCTTTTCAGTGTGAAACACTTTATTATAAAATCTCTTAAGAAATTTAATTATCCATATATGAGATCTGAATGCAGATTCCCATAACCAGAGAGAGTGACAAAAATCTGCCAAGTACAGAAGTGAAAGTTAATGAAAGAACGAGAAAGAGGAGAAATTTCATGCAATTAATAACTTTTATAAAGTCTGTGGCACAAAGGGGTTTCTTGAATCCAAATATTTATAAAAATCTCAAATAGATATGTGTTGCATTTAATCACTATAAAAGTCGTAAAGTATTAATATCACCAAAATAACAAACAGAAAAGGTATTATCAGGGTTGTTCAGAGGAAAAGAATGAATGGGAGATATGTAAATAATAGATGGCTGAAATTCAGATATATAATATATATGTGTATATATACACATATATATGTGTGTGTGTGTGTGTGTGTATACGTATACACATATAGATAGGTGCCATATGCATACATACACATATATATTATATACACATACATAAATCTGTACATCAGATATATATATATCTCTTTCTCCATATATGTGTGTGTGTGTGTGTGTGTGTGTGTGTGTGTGTATGCAGATAGACAGATAAATATGAAGAGAGAGAGACAGGAGAATTTACTATGGGACTTGGTTCACACAGTTATGAAGGCTGGGAAGTTTCAGGACATGCTGTCTGCAAGCTGGAGATCTAGGAAAGTGGTGGTGTAATTCATTCTTAGTTCAAATACCTGAGAACTGGGGGAACCCTGGTTTAAGTTCCAGAGTTCAAAGTCTGAACCTGGAATTCCAGTGTCCAAGAATAGGAGAAGATGGATGTCCCAGCTTTAGAAGAGAAAGAAAATTTGTCATTCTCTACCTTTTTATTCTATTCAGACTTAATTGGTTGGATGAGACCCAGCCACACTGGTGAAACCAGATCTTCTTTACTCATTCCACTGGTTTGAATGTAAATCTCTTTGAGAATCACCCTCACAGATACACAGAAATTATGTATTATCAGTGATCTGGGCATCCCTTAGCCCAGGCAAGTTGATACATAAAATTATCTATCACACTTAGAGATGATCTTTCTTTTGCAAAAACAGAAGGCACTCATTTGTCTTATAGATAATGAATAAAAAAAAAAAACAAATAAACGAATTAAGGAGAAAGTTTCTCCTTGCCTAAGCTCCACCCACCCCCAGGCTTCAGGCTAGGGAACATGTTTTCTTTCTATCATGATCAGTCACATGACAAAAAGGGAGCAGCAAAGTGGTCAGCTAAGGGCACAGTGACCCCTGTTATTTGCAAGCCACTGCAACAGATGTTGCAGTTGTCATCCATCACATTTTAACCATTCTGATAATCAAACTTTCATACTGGTAAGTAATGTAGTTGTTTTGCTTTACTCTTTTATCTTTCTTAAATAGAATACAGCCAGATGTTTGCTCAATCACAGAAGACAATAGCTAATTTCATGCTGTTTCCAAAGTTTAGAACCATCCATCCTATTTATGAGGTTAAGATAAGGGTTTGCCAAAAATTAGACTGTATATATGGAGCCATGGGAAGAAGGTGACCCTTGGAGGAAGAAACAGGATTCTGACCATGAGCTTATGCCACGAGCTCAATCTGAGATTCTGGGTTAGTCATTTGACCCTCTTGGCTCTGGAGTTTCTGCATCTGTTTGGAATGGTGGTCTCTGAGGTTCCTTCCAGCTCCAAATTCCATGACTGTTTCCATCAGGCAACCTTCTAGGCCATGTTCCAAGTGCCGCAGAGGCCAGGAACACAACCCAGTTATTCACACTCAGGCCAAGTCTATAGACCTAAAGCATCAGAACTCTTATCTCAAGCATGTTTAGAGATGCTTAAAGAGCCAACAAATGTGGAGAAAATTGTTTCCATGAACAATGTAAGGTACGCAATCAAGAATGAGCCAAAATTGCATATCTAATTTGTAGAGATGGAGTCACAAATGTAATCCAGCTCCAATAAGTAGGAGAGATGACAATAAACTTTGGATAGGTTTAGAATAAGAAGTTTTTTTCTTTTTTTTTTCCCAGAAATAGCAGTTGTCTGAACTTACATGCTAAGAGGGATGGCTGTATTTGGGAACAGTTAAGGTAAAGCTTAGGACTCAAAGCTTCTTGGTTTTGTGTGTCCTAGCTACATCAAGTGAGTTAAACATGTTGAGGTATAACAATTTGGAGTAAAAGAAAAAGAATATGTAACATGAGGGAAAATAACCATTTGTGTATTTTAGAGTTCTTTAGAAATTTAATTGTAAAACATACTTCAAATAATGACTGCTATTTATAACCATGAAAAGTTTGAGATCATTTTTATTAGCAAATACATGCCTCTAACCTTACTTTTTAGATATCATTTTATATCAAGTCATGCATCTTTAAAATAATATTTCATTGTTTTCTTGACAAAAATGAGAAAAATAAATTTCTTCAAAAGCAAATTTCTCTTATTTCAAATTATTTTTTTTTGGGGGGGGTACTGAGAACTGAACTCAGGGACATTCAACCACTGAGCCACATCCCCGGCCTTTTTTTTTTTTTTTTTTTTTTGTATTTTTTATTTAGAGACAGGGTCTCACTGAGTTGCATAGCATCTTGCTGTTGCTGAGACTGGCTTTGAAATCACGATACTCCTGCCTCAATCTCCTGAGCCACTTGGAATTACAAGTGTACACAACTGCACCTGAGTTCAGAATATTAATATCTCTTGGGTTAATTCAATCAATCAAATAATAATAATAATAATAATAATAATAATAATAAAAAACTGGATTCCAGAATTCATAATTGTTTTCCTTTCCCTCCCCCACAAGAAAATAAACAATATAAAAGTGGACACAGTGTGTGTCTTTTTCTCTTCTACTTAATGCCTAGCACATTGTCTAACACATAGTAACATAGTAGGTACTCAGATATTTTCAGATGAATGAACTAATGTCCCATGGCATATGTTATAATTTCTTGCGAAGAGTGAAAATTTAGAACTTAAAGCATTTCTATATGGCAGAGCATTCAGTCTGCACAAAGTTATTAAAAAATAAGCAAAGGGCAGCCTGATACTCTGGAAGCCTCTGCTCCTCTGAAGAGAACAATAATGCCTTAAACTCAGTCTTGGAGATTTTGCCAAAAAGTGGTGACGTGCACGGCCTGACAGTTAAAATGGATGAAGAGGACTCACTGAAATGAGACGTATTATGGTCTCCACCTTTACACCGGCACTCTCCATCTCCACTTGAAGCTGAGTCTATTCCTTTTGAGGACACAGAGCTGTCATCTGCTACTGCTCAGTGTATTGGAAAGAGCACGAGAGCCCCTGTCAGGCTGCTGCTGCTTGACCCTGCCTGCCATGCCTGCTGCTTCCCAGATGCCTGCCCTTTGGTCACTCCTTTAAACTTGCTGAGCCTAAGCTTCTCATAGATTTACTATGAGCTCCCTTATAACATTTCTGGAGAAACAAAGAAAGCATATTCAGAGTGGGCTAGTGTAGGGTCCGGAAACAGAGTATGTGTAGAGGCATTTAGCTCTTATTATCACTGAGATATTATTCTCTACCATTGATGTAGGAAAGAGAGAACATATTTAAATTTAGCCTTCTTAATAAATATCTGCTTTTGAAGGAAAAAGAAAGCATATGTAAATCTATAAGGCTTGAGTCCTTTCTATTCACAAATTCTGAAAAGGCAAATGAATACAACTTCTAATGACAAGGAGGTCAACTCTCAAAATTAAAAGGGCTTAGCTGGGCAGGGTGGCTCACACCTGTCATCTCTGAGACTTAGGAGGCTGAGGCCGGAGGATTACAAGTTCAAGATCAGCCGTGGTGACTTAGAGAGACTTTATCTCGACATTAAAAAAAAAGAAATAAAAAAAGCGGGTGGAGATGGAGCTCAGTAGTAAAGCATTGCTGCGTTAAATTCCCACCAAAAACAAAACAAAGAAACAACCAAAAAAAAAAAAAATGAAAGAATTTAACAGGTTTCCTCTCTGAACATTTTCATACATATAACAACCAAGTCTGAATGGGAAATGCCAGTTTGCACATCTAGCCTCTCCTTCCTTTTGATGAATTTCCATTTCATAGAGAAGTTATGAATATGATCTGAAATAATGGCGACTCATTTCACCCTCAATGTCTTTCAGCTCTCCTTTTACTTTCCTGACCCCATGTTCACACCACTGCCTTTTAGAATTGAGACTGATAAAATATGAAAAAAAGACTTTCAAGAAAGAGAATGTCTTATCTCTATGATTAAAAATGATTATAGTTTTCTTAGAGAATCAAAGGTAAATAGAATCTCATTTCAATTATCCACAGGCAGTTTATTTAAAAGTTATATTTTAAAATGTGCATTATGTATATGGCATTTGGAGTCGTATATAAGAAAAAAGTACTTTGGGGACAAACATAAATGGTTCTGGATAATCCATTGTTTTAGCTTATATTAGGCACTATTGCTCTCCATCGTAGATAATTGAATTGGCAGCATCATCGAGTACTGATAATGAAGGCAATAATTCTTTGAAATCTTAAATTAGAAGGGTTGAAGTTTCTTTAAAAGGCAAAATTTCATATGGCCACGCACATAACTCAGAAACCATAAAAATTTCCTCATTACACAAAAGCCAATATACTCCTCACAAAACAGAATACAGTCTTTTGATTTTTCTCTAATGCTCTCAGAAACTGACGTTTGATCCTAGATGTACATATAAAGGCTTGAGACCGTCCTTGGACTCATTCCCATAACATTTCTATAGTTTTAATGTTGGCTGTGAAATTGCTGGCATTGTCAACAAAGCCTATCAAACATGAAACAGGGTCATGGTCCTACAATGTGACTGTAATTGCAAACAATCAAGTACAAGAATTCTAAATGTGACTGATGACACAGCGGCTGCAGGTTGGTTTCCCTGGGAAGCCAAGCCTGAGACAGAATTTAGAGTGCAATGTGTATACTAAAGAGAAAGGTTTTGTCACCTGTGAAAGGGAATGTGAAGAAACAGGAGTGAGTAGAGGTAAAAATTGGGCTGGGATGTAGGTCTGATCTCAGCTGACTTTGGAGGATCTAGAAAGGCCCATAGCTGTCTGAAATATCCAGGGGTTAAACACAACTGAGCAGATCAGTGTTGGATGGGGCCCACTCCTGAAGGCGTGACAGTGGTTAACTGGATTTCTGCAGCTGAGATAACCCTTTAGCGATTGCAGGCTGTCAACAGTCCTCCCAATGAGCTGGGGCTCCAGGAACCAGGTCCCACCAAAGGGATGTGTGACACTCATATGCCACCACACTCTATAATACTTCCAAGGTTAGATAACTCTCTTATTATGATTTTGATAGACCTATAAGAAATAAATGCCACCCTCCCCTCCCCCGCCCCCATAGTCTTTGCTTCCCATTGGCTTTAAATTTAGCCATTGCTAGAACCATGATGATGCTAGAACCGACAGATGAGCAGTAGCCATTGTTAGAACCATCTCAGCTCCTGGGGACTTCAGCTAGCATGTAGGAGTGAATACCAAATCCAGAAAATGAAAATGAAGAAGAAATTAAATTTCATAGCTTTCAGTATATTAGCAAGGAAAATAACACATTTCTCAAAAGATTTGATTCCAGCTCTGTAGGGATTACACTATTTATTATTCTATTTTCTCAAATAGAACACCTGCTACCGTCACCAGTTTGGGTTAATTCTTCATATTCTTACTTAAATTAAGAGCCCAAAATAACCATGCCTCTGCAATGCTGACTATTTTATCTCACAAGATGTAGGTTGGTGATTATTTAATAACAAAATCAGCATGCTTTAAAACTTTCCATCCGATATTTAAATGAAAACTAGAGATAATCAGTACTGAAGGTCATCTTCAATCTATTCTTTTGCCTCTTGAATTCTAAAGGAAGGATGTTTGGAAAATTGGTCCTTTTCTTGTCTAAAGCACCATCTGAGAGTGTCAAGTGTTAAAGAATTAAAAACAAAAGTAGCATACCTCACTGTCAATCAGTAGGGGTTTGATCTGCAATTTGTTGCAAAAGACATGATGCTCTCTAAATGGAAGGAGCAATCAGCCCATGTCAAACCTGCCACCAGGAATGTTTGACACTGTCACACTTGAGGGCCATCTCGCCAGCTGGGTTGATCACTTGCTGTTCAATGGAACTTAACAATAAAACACAGCACAATAAAAATGTCCACTGAAAGCATTGCAACGTATAACTATAAGCTGTTCTGTATTTTGTTGGCTTTCTAAAATGAAAAACCTTGACCTGTCTTTTCTCAAATGGGCTTACTGGCACTTGACAGTCTTTCCATTTCTACCCTCGTTTGGCAAGAAAAACAGTAAGAAATTGTCCCGTGGTGGAGAGGAATGGCAGGGGTCCAAAAAATAAAAGTGTCTTTGATTTCTATAAACATGAATTGTGTCTAGCTTGGCCTCACGTGGGATTGAAGGGGAAAGGGGGAAAAAAAAAAAAAAAAAACAAGGCATACCTTTTCCTTATGGGAAAAATAGAAAAACAGTCAGCTGTTTTTTGTTTTGGGATTTTTTGGGTTTTTTTGCAGAAGAATTATTTGCTAGCTTTTTTGTCATTTTTTTTCTTTTTCTTTCTTTTCTTTCTTTCTTTTTTTAAAGACTGATAATTAACCCACTACCATACTGCTAAAAATAATTTTATCACTGAACTCTTTTTCTAAAATAAATGGATATGGATTGGAAAAGATGGTTCCTTACTTTTAAAAGGGTATTAAATGTCATTTAATCCCTGATTGTATGTCTAAATATTTTAACTATAGTATTAATGTGCTTATTAAATTCTACCTTAGTACATAAATAGACTCTGGTCTATTTCACCCAAATTACTTCATTGCTTACTGCCATCATCTCTAAAAGAGAAATTAAATAGGCAATGTCATAATCCATTTAAAATATACATGCTAAAACTTCAGACATTTTGGTTATCGGGGGGGACATAAACATTAATATTAGGGACATTTTCCAGATGTAATAAAAGCCATTTTTCATGAAAGGCATTAATTTTAAGTAGTTTCTTCATGTCCTTTAAATTTTTCAACCCATGCAAAGGAAAAAACCATATGTATATACCCCACTTAAATTTGAAAAGCATACCGCAAAACCCTTCCCTATTCGTTTGTCATCTTAAAAGGAGGTGACAATGACCTCCCTGAGACCAAGATTAGGTCAAGAAATAATAAACCCCAAATCATCTTTGAAAAAAAAATCTGCATGTCCTTCCCTTCCACTCTAAGAAAACAAATAGAAGAAAACACTGGTGAATTTGGCTCAACCACATGAGCCACTGTAGTTTTGTGAAGTCATCCTTCTGTCACACACAGAGTGTTTAAATGACTGTGATTGATTTTTGAACATCCTTCCCATTTGTGGTTCCATCCCTGAAGATCTGCAGAATGTTTCAAGATGTCACTGGTTGTTCTGCCTGAAGAGTTTCTTGTGGGAGAGTGGAGTCGTGGGGTACGTGTTTTTGTACTATGAGTTCTGCCAAACCCTGAGTCTGAGCTTCACTGAAAGGGATCCTTGGAGATGTCTTTGTAAGACAGCTATCCCCACCTCACTCTCCCACCCCCGGCCCCAGTGCTGTCTGTGAAATAAACAATGAAGCCGAACCATTGAGCCTGCTCAGATTCTGAAAGTCTTGATTATGTGTCACTCTTGATTGATGTCATGGCAATATCATAGCATCCTTTGCAGAACAGAGTAAATCAGGCTTATAGATTCTAAATATTTGCAGAGGTGTCATTAGAGGTAGTATCCATGCAAGAAATTATAATGCTAGGATTATGCTATAGAAAGCAAGTAATTATGAATATTAGGACGAGAATGTTTCACAGGGGGGCCTTCATGAGGAATTTAGACATATGGTGATTTCATCACTGTTTATAATTTTCATTCCTGACATCAAGTGGCAGAGTTTTCACAATCAATGGCATATGCTTCCTTTGTACCAGGGAGCAATTATTCTGTCACAACAGACTGGAATCCTTCAGCAGGTGACATCATGTCCTTGGAGCTTCAGTGGCTTGCAATTGCTAGAACCAGCTTGATGTGAATGACAGCCACGGAAGGAAAGGCAGAGCCCTTGCTGGTACACCTGCTGTGTTGCTGAAGAAGAAGGGGAAATTCAGCCAGTGTCCTTTACTCTGTTTTCAGGCAGTAAACAAACCTGAAATTACTACAACTCTCTACAATGAATGCTAACATAAACTCCATGGAATTAGTAACCACCCTGGTTCTTAAATATGAATACCAACACTAACTTCTGACATTTGCATATACGTCATATATGTCATTTTGGTCTTGCCTCACCACAATCTTGTGATATGATTATGCTATGAGAATGCTTCTCTGTGAGCTCCGGTTTGCATGGGAATATAAATAAAATGAGGATACTAGAGGAAGTGTGTGGTAGGGAGATATACTTGGAATGACTAAGAAAAACACTGAGGGTAAAACAAATAAAATATAATCATTCAGATCAAAGACAGCTTGGAAAATTTTATATTAAATTTTATTTTTTAACACTATTTCCAATTTCATGATATTTTCACTCTTTATGCTTAGTGTAGTGCTTAAGCACTTACTTATGCTCTGCAGGGATTTCTCCTGGCCCTGGCTTCAATGAAAAAGAAGAGTTGCTATAAGAAGTAATATATGTGCTATAGAGATAACCCTGACCTAAACTCAACCCCCAATATGTAATTCTGTGTATTACCAAAGTGAAAAAGAAGAATGTGAACTTCATTTGCATAATGAGCCACTTCTAATAACAGGTATGTTCCTGCATTTAAATGGTACACATTTGTGGATCACAGATGCTAAAAAAATCTTTCAACTTCTTGCCCTGTGATGTGGCTACAATGATTGGTCAAATGTCATAGGTCTGCCATTCACTTCAGACATGGCTAAGAAGGTGGTGTTTCACCTGAGGAGTGAATCAGTCCCTGGATGAAAGGTAGGACCTCATCACAGTACAAGGCAAGTGACACCAGAAAGTACCACCCCTTGGTAAATATTGGCGTCACATTTTACTCAATGATCATGGGAAAAGAACCTTGCTAACTTTATAAATTTGACATTAAGACCTTACCTTGCCAAGCAATGGCAAAAGCTAATAGAAGTCATTTTGGCCTCTTTTCTAAAATAAAAGATTTCTTCTTTATGGTTAGACCCTGTTAACTCTGTGTAGAGATAGCATTTGTGTAGCATTTGTTTTCCTGCCAAAATATATGTCATCTTTACTGGGATTCATTTTTAGTAATTTTTTTTTTCAGTGAAAAAGCTTAAAATCAGCACAGCAATTTGAAATGTATACTCAGCATGTTTTAATAATGATAATGAAACCATAGTGTTAAGAAAGAAAAAGAACTGATCTAAAGTAGGGTGGATGCCCACTAGGTTCTAGCTACTTTACATGCATTTTCTCATAGTAATCCAATAAAATAGGCATTATTATTACCATTTTGCATATGACAAAACTGCCTTTGAGAGGTTGAGTCATTTGCTCAAGTTAACAGAATTAGATCACTTCTCTTGCTCTCATAAACTTGCCTTTACTTTAAAAAAAAATAACTAGATATGTAAAGGAAAATCAGATAAGTCCCCAAATGTCCCTGTATTTCTATGTTGGGCACTTATATCCAATGAAGTGTTGTATGTGCACCCATTTTTTCCTGGAACATACACATGTATTTTAATTATCAAAAAAGAAGCAAAGATGAAATGAATATCTAAAGGTGATGAAGGTCTTTCAAAGGAAGACTAGAAATCTGAACTTCTGACTCTCAGTCTTCTAAATCCATCAAAATAAGTTGAGTTTTGATATGCCACAACAGCTGTTGACTTGATAGAAATGGAATATGCGATGAAAAATAAAAACAACAACAAAACTTGGGCATAACATGGCAGTAGTAGGGTTTTTAGCCATCACTTCTATAGATATTCTGAGCATTGTGGAAATGTCAGTACATACGAATCCACTTGTACCTAGAAGGTTCTCTCCCATAATCATCTGATATGTAGATGATTCTCTAAGATAGCATCTCTTAAGAAGTATCTGGCAACTTATCTTCTCAAAATGTTTGCTATAGACAATAATTTTTTTAAAAAAATAATCAATTAGCATTTGTACAACTCCTGGGCTCTTACCCAGTCTTCTTATCTTCCAGGTATGCTACTACTCATTCTTTAATTTGCAGTGAGTGGATTTTTTTATTCATTTGTTTGTTAGGGGGAGTGATGTTCCCTACTTTAAATAGTTCTTCATTGTCTTCAGAATTCATTTCTAAAGGTTTAGCTATGTATACTTCAAGATATGGCCCTCGAAAACCTCTTCAACTTCTTCATCTTTCTTAGCAACACAAATCCCTGTCTCTACTCACCTACCCACCAACATGCATACTTAGAATCTTCTCCTTGCAGGTGCTAACAAAATTACTTGCAGTTTTACAATTTGCCTTGTTACTTCTTTTCTTCTTTAAACTCCAAACCTTCAAGATATTTTCTGCTCCTATAACTTTCCCCTATTCCTTTCCTTGGCTAATTACACCTTGTCTTCACTTTTCTGGAAAAAAAAATCCTAAAATATTGAGTTAGGCTTTCCTCTTTCATGCCTACTTATACATTACTATAGCATTTGCCAAACCTAATGTTCTATAATTGCTGATTTTCTAGTGTGTCTAATCTTCTAAACTCCAAGGTCCTTGAGAGCAGGTATAATTTGCTATTCATAGTTACATTTCAAGAGCTACCCAACCTACCATTTGTCTAGTGAATAATTTGGAACATGCATCCTGCAAGAAATGCAAGAGAAATGTATTCCAGGGAAATTCTGAAGGCTCTTCAGCTCATGTTCTATAACCTGCCTTATTGGGATGTGCTTCAAACACAATGGTTTGGTGTTGATTCAGTAACACGTGGAATAGAATGAGGACTGTTCCTATATTCACTAAAAAATTACTCTCTAGCTTATCACAGCAAAGACCCTCCATATTTTGATGTTTGATTGTAACCCATGTAAAGTAGACCTAAGGCCAGGTACTGATATTTCAGAGAAAAGTGTTTCTGGGGAATCAAAGGACTAAAAAGAAAGAAAGGACATCCAGAGGTCACATAGTGTGGTAATGTAGCTTTATTTAGGATATGGCCAAAATAGCCTAAAGCAAACATCTACCTTAGGTGATCTCATAGAAATCTAATATATATATTTACTATGACATCTGTGAATCCCGCCTAAATATGCCAAATCCATTCCCTTTGTTCAGTCTTAGAGGAAGTAAAATAAAATAAGGGCCATCATTATCCTTTCTATCTTTGTTGTTTGAGGTCTGTCCAAGGATCCACCGCATTGGCTTTCAGATGCTGTCTCGGACCTACTGAAGCATAGTCAGAATGGGGCTTCACGGACAGGTGGCATGGGTACCCAGGCACTGTTGTTTCAAGTGCAGATCAGGGAACTTTTCTTATTTATAATATATGAATATGCACCAGAAGGCTGTAATACGTCTGTACCTGACAGGGAAATGGTTAATTATGATAAGATAATATTCTGCAGGTATTTAAAATTTATGGAGAATTGGTTTTGACATAAATAATACGTATGTCCCAATGTTAACTGAAAAAGATAAAAAAAAGGAAGGCTTCTGGGGTCTACATACATCTGCATCTCCTATGCTTTCAGGGTGGTGGATATGTACACACAGAACAACAGCTGGAAGGAAAAGGTGATTTCTGGGTGGCAAGATTACAGGTGATTTTCATTTTTATCTTTATGCTTTCTGAATTTCAGCCTTATAAAATAGCTCCACTACTCCCAAAAGCACCTAGGGAAAAATTCTTCATGGACGCCAAAGGCTCTTCACTGGGACAGTGTTTGAGAATAAACAACTGGAACATGCCAATTGCTTATCAATTGGGAACAGATCTATGAAACTTTGATACATTTATAAAATGGGAATTTATGTATGTGCTGAAAGTGCACGATAATTTTTACATTGGTTATTATAAGGGGAATTCCAGGATATGTTATTATGTAAAGAAAGTTAGATGGAAATCACTGTTAATAGTATTCTACCATTAATCTAAAACATGAGGCAGAGTAACACATGCTTATGTCTGTTTATATTGAAAAAAAGATAAACTGTAATTCAAAATAGTTTTATTCTGTAGGGGAAAAATAATAAGATGGAGGGAAAGGAGATAAATATAAGACTCACTTGATTGTTTCGTTTTATAAATTTTACTTTATAACCACTTTAATATTTTACTTACTCTTGATAAAAATGAATTCAATGAGCAATGTAAATTAATTAAAGATAAATTTAAAAAAAAAAACTAAAGGAAGATGCAGTTGGTGGCATAAGCACACAGGCAGCATGCAAAGTGATTCTAATACCTGGCAATTTGGCTATAAATCTTCATTTTATATACACCCTAAGGGGGGAAAAATCAAAGACTCATATGAAAGTAATAAGTTCATGATCACCTAAAATACTAAGAATTTTGGTATAAATAAAAGAAAGACTGATATAAGATAAATGAAGTTAATAATAAGTATGTGGCATGAGGGGCTAGGAGGTATAGTTTAGTGGTAGAGGTTTGCCTAATATGTGTAAGACCCCCAACACTTAAAAAAAGAAAGTACATGATCCTCCTATTTCATTTGGAAATTATACAAAATTATGAGATGTGTTTATCTTGGGAAATAAAACCTGCTCTCTACTGAAAATACCTAGAAAAATTGTGAAAGCAAAATTATGAGCACTCCCAGTACCCAGATTTTGGGTTTCTCTTTGCTTTTTTTTTTTTTTTTTTTTTGAACCCAGATTGAACCCAGGGGCACTTGCCTACTAAATCATATCCCCAGCCCTTTTTATTTTTTAAGGCAGATCTTTCCAATGCTAGCTTTGAACTTAGTATTCTCTTGCCTTAGCCTCCCAAATTGCTGGGATTACAGGGATGCGGTGCACTACTGCAGACTTCAGTTTTTAATTACTGTTTTGCCCTGAAAGCAAATAAGGCTTCTTGAAAAATTACCTGACTCAGATGCTTGAATTGGAAAAATGCAAAAGGAGTTTGGACTATCTTGTCTACCATAAAGCAAAGAAACTAAAACTCTTAAGATTATATCAAAATGACTGCTATGGATTGCATTGATTTCCCCCCCCCCCAAATATTATATGTTGTAGGCTATTTGGAGACACAGACTTTGGGAGATAGTTAGGTTTAGATGATATTATGATTTAGATTCAAAAATGTCCTCTAAATAACTTGTTAGGCAATGTATCAGTGTTAAGAGATAAAATTAGATTATTAGAGATGTAACCTCATCAGTGGATTAATGAATTTGACGGATTAATAACTTAATTGGACAACTGGGTGGTAACAGTAGGCAGGCGAGGCATAGCTAGTGGAAGTAGGTCACAGGATCATACCTTTGGGGACTATATTTTGTCCCTGGTTTTCTTTCTCTCTTTCTCTCCCTCCCTACCTCCCTTCCTCCCTCCCTCCCTCCCTCCCTCTCTCTCTCTCTCTCTCTTTCTCTCTCTCTCTGAAATGTGAAGACCAATGAGAAGGCAGCCATCTACCAACCAGGCTGAAAACTTGCCCATACTGGCACCCTGATCTCTTTCAGCCTCTAGAACTGTGGGAAGTATACATTCTTTTCTGTTTAAACCACCCAGTCAATAGTATTTTGTACTATCCCAAGAAGACTAAAACAGTGACTCAAGAAACCAATCTGAAGAGGTACTTGTTGACTGCCTCAAGTGGGACAATTTAAGTATCAACAAAAATATAACTGTCATGAACTGAAGACAGCAAAGGTATTTATTTCCTATAATACTCAAAACAAAGCAAACCCTAACAGAGGAAATCTTTCCTTCTCACTTTTAAAGACATTTTAAGAAGGAAATCATTACATTTCATTACTAAGGAAAAAGAATTAAGAATTTCTCAGATTCTTCCTATATGAACTGTATTTCAAGTCACAACATAGTTTATGAGTGGCAGTTGAATTTTATATAACTCTTCCAGAATAATAAATGAGAAAGAAATGATAGAATATGGACATTTCTGAAAGGCTTACAATGGAGAAACAATTATTAATTCAATCCTAATGGATTAAGATTCAAAACAATAATTAAGAATAGGTTCTTTATCTCAAGTAAAATTCCCCCTTCTTAATAAACATTAGGGATGGCATAGTCTTCACAGAATACTTCCAAAATTTTTAATATTTTGAAAAGAGCAAATGAGAAGACTTGGAAGATTTTAACAGTAAGCGATTGTACTTGCTTGCTCTTAATGGGTTGGTAGACATACAAAAATTCCCTTCATGCTCATTTCAATAAAAAAAAATCTGTTTCATTTAATCCCACATCTTTAACGATATTCATAAAAAAATGGGCATATTGGAATGAGAAGACAAAGCATGTTGAGGAAAAAGTCAAGTTTCCTCCCAAAACTATATTCTCCATTTACCAAATTAATGATGATTTCCATTATATCCTGGCTATAGAATACACATGAAAAAATATTTGCTTTACACTGCTTTCAGACACAAACTGCTCCAGTTTTTATTATTCCAATAAAAGCGAGGAATTGTTGATTCTCTGTTTTCCTCTCACCGGGGATTAAATTTTGCCAAGGTTGCATTTGCTGGGTATGTAGAATTCTGTGCATTACTCAGAACTTTCTGGACACTTATAAAAACTGAAGCCCTGTGGCTGTAAATAGGATAACAGGAGTCTGAAGAAGGAGCATTAATTTCACAGGAATGTAGGCACAGCCACAAGCTTGTCCCTTCAGGGAGCCCACATAAAAAGAAGGACCAGGTATAAAGATTTCTGTGTTGCTTTTCCTCCTTAGCTGTTAAGACTGAGGTGCTCCTGAAACATGTCAGAAGAATAACAATTATCAACATTATAACAAAAAAGGCTTGGTCGAATCTGCAGTTGAATGCATTACTGGCAGATCAGGTTGATCAGGGAGCAGTGTAGTTATCTAAGTTTTGTAGAGCAAGTTTCTTCCTCTGAGAAGCAGATCAGTAGGTTAAAATAATCTCTGTCATGACAGTTCATGGATAACAGATATACAAATATCTCAGATAGGCAGAGAAATGGCCAAGTGTATCTGTGAAACTGATAGCTGGCACTGTACAGGTGACCTTCTTTAAACGTAAGGGCACAGAGATTGATGAGTTGAAGGGAGTTGTCCAAAATTCCATGGGTTTATTGTAGCTTTTTTAAAAAAATATTTTTTATCAAAATTACATTCATTTTAATATTGAATTTTAATAAACCTATTGTATACTTAAGAATGCGTGTTCAGGAAGATTCTCATTAAACCTTCCCAAACTCACACCAGTACTACTATATGAATAATTACATTCATGCTTTTGGTGCCTATTTATATCCCCTTGTCGTAAACTCTGCAGGGCACACAGGCCCCTCACTGATTTATGTAAGGACTTCTCTGGTTGCCTAGTTGTCCTCTGTCCTCCTTTAAAGCAAGCCAGAAGTCCTAGAGAACAAACCAACCATGGGGGGAGTCATTTAACTAGTGACAGTCAGGGGTTGGTGTGAGATGTGTGCCCAGCACTAAGAGTTGTCTCATTGAAATTGATCTTCAATCACTCAAAGTAGAGGCTGGATTTATAAGGTCCTCTTGGCCCATTCACGACTCACTAATGGTGTTTCTTTATGGCCCATATAAAATACTTATTCTTAAATCTTTATCTCAGCATCTGTTTCTGGGGGAGCCAAGCTAACATAGAGATTATTAGTAATTCTCAGATATTATAGATGAAGCGATTTTATAAACACTTAAATTTCCATTCCTTCCTGTTCGGAAAGAAGGAACCCGTAGTCACCTACAAGGCAGAGCTGCTGATATAACGAAAATTCACTTCTTCTCATACAGTGTGTGACATTGCTGATTTGGGACCTTTTGGCAATAAATGCTGAATTGCTGAGGGATGACATTGCCTTCCATGAAGAAGCTATAAAAGGAATATAAATGATCACCATCTATTAGTTTGCAATAATTAGGGCAGGTACCATCTATCCTGCACTTGTCTATGCCACACTGTGTGCTAGATGCATTTATCCTACCTGTGAGATGGGTACTATAATCTGTACTATAATTTCCATCTTAAGGAAGAAAAAACCGAGAGCCCATCTCACATGAAGTCACATAGCCAGTGGAGGGAAGAACTGGACTGGATGCCAAGACTGCTTGAATCGAATGCCTGTGAGTGTCTATAATTGTCACCATCCATCACTGTTGGAGGAATCAGGATCCTAAAGGAGTTGTTGAACAAAGAATACAGAGACTTTTTTAAATGTCAGTGCCTAGGGGATCTTTATCCAAGGCAAGTAGAAGGAAAGGAACATTGAATCCCTACAGCCTGGTCTGGGGCTTAAGGGAAAGAGAGCAGCCAGTGACCCCTGGACCTTACTTTTTGCCCCATAGTCACGTCAGTGCTCAATCACTCCAGGCCAATCAACAGAGGAATGTAAAAGAAATAAAAATCAAACTGAAAATTAGTAAAACTTTTACTGTGGGAACTGGTTTACGATTTTGGCTAAAATCAAGCTTGGGATTGTTTGTAAAAAGTAAATTAAGCAAGAGCTGGCAATGTATACAAGCAGAGTTTGTTTTCCAGGGCTGTCTTCATACCACTGCCTAACAATAAAAAGAGAGTTCATTATCTGTTAGTCAAACTTGGAAAGTTTCAAAACTTCCTGGAGTAACTGCTCTGATACTTCCTTATGGTTAGTTTTTCACTTGAAATGGTTTACATGAGTGCTGCAGGATTTCACGTGAAATTTTGCACCAGGAAGAAAAGGAGGATGGGAATAATGGGAATCTAACAGAAGGAAAATTCTAAAAGAGAAGATGGAACATACAAGAAGCCAAAATAGTGATTCAGAGTAGGATCTATATGTGGAAAAAATGTCCCCTCCTTAATGAACACAAGGGATATGAAGAGGTTAGAAGTATCTGTGTATCTAGCCAGTTGCCCACAATATTTCATTTTACCATTACCAGAATCAAGTAATATCAGAAGCACTAAACTGTTTTCTTTTGTTATTGTTGTTGTTTTTCATAGGGAAAAAGGCATAACATCTGAAGTCATGTTATTTTTGCCTTTGAACCGTGTTTTAGTTATTCTATCTTATACTAAACCATTGCAAAATTAGAGTAAGAATTCATTCCTTGAATACAATTCACGAGATCCTAACATGAAGAAACCCTACTTTGGTAGTGGTAATAGTAAAACTCAAAAAAAAAAAAAAAAAAAAAAAGACATTGGAACATCTGGTGTTATTTAAGCAAAGGTTTTGTTTCAACAGAACTGTTTTCAAAATGAAGGGATGAGGGACCCAGTTATGGGGACTGACAGGTTCCCACCAGCCTGAAAGAGCAGTAGTGAATCACAGGCGTTTACCTCAATGAATAACCAACCACACCAGGCACATGAGTGAGGCTCTCTAGGCCTGAAAGTTGTTACATGAATATAAAATCATCTGCCTTGTTTTCTTTTTTGGTATGTATCTTTTCCACTTTGCTAGATGGTAAAATTCAGGAGGAATAGGGTGGAGCGGAGTAGTTTTGTGCTTTCCAGCTTTTTAATGCTTCCTCCTGTTTATTCACAACATATAGGACAGTGACTCATACAATGCATAAGTTTGAAAAATTATTGACCTCTAACCTTAAAAATTCAGAAACTACCTCCATTAACTAGAACTCACAAAACTCAAGCACTTATATACAGATTTATATACAAATTACTATTACTATCATTGTCTGCACTTTCATACAGATTTCCAAACATTTAGTCCCTGGTTGCAATAGATCCCAAATAACCCAAACCACAGCAGCTCTTTCTGTTATTCCACAGTGATAACTTTTTTACAGGAATAAAAGTAACAAAGACATCTCTATGAATTTTTTTAAAGCACTTTGTTTCCCTTATTGATTAGTAGTGGTAAGAGGGTTACCTTTCTATAATATGAAGTTGTCTCCCCCAAATTGTAGAGAAGTAGACAGAAGCATCTATGAATGATAGGTGGGATGCAGTTGAAAAACAAAGAGAAATATAGTTCCATATTTGAGAAGAAATGCTTGTGACCAAAGATGACATCATTTGTCAAAATTTAATGGAAACTGGATTTTAGAAGTATAGGTGACTGCATTATCTATAACCATCACCCACACCTGCCCTATTCTCCACAGGGAGTCTTGGCTGACATTCCATACATGTTTCAATACCAATGATCAACAACCAGATGCTCTGGGTGATGTGGAAGACAATGTTTCTTGGCCTTTTTTGGTGTTTTGAAGAACACACTGGAGAAAGTGCATCATAAATGGCTTTAAAACTCAAACACTGATCGTGTCGGTACTGACTACAGTAGTGAATAGGTGGAAAAGAATGGGTTAATTTCTTAGAATTTGTCTCTGAAGCACAAGACAAGAAGAGTACTTTCAGTTTTGATAGAAGATAAGAGAGAAAAAATAAGAGTTCCAAGTTTTGTCTCAGAAAGCTGAAAGTGTAATGGTGGTTACCACAGGCTAAAAAAGTGGGGGTGGTGCTAAGTTACTTTTAGATGGAGCAAGAATTTCTGGTGTCCCATGGAATGGTAAGGTAGACCATAAAGAAAATGTACTATATGTTTCAGAAAGCTAAAAGAAGGGCATCTGGGTGTTTTTACTCTAAAGAGATGATAAATGTTTAAGGAAAAAAAATATATACATATTATATATATATATATATATATATATATATATATATATATATATATATATCCTGATTTAAACATTATAGTGTATACATACTAAGTATAATATGATACCCCATAAATATTTACAATTTTATGTTTTTTAAGTTTTTCAGTTAAAATAAATTTAAATAAGACAATTGGAAATCATTTCCTGAATCATTGTAATCATCATTATGCACAGTTTCAGCCTCAATTTAATTTACTGATTTCACCCTTTTCTGCTTCAAGAAAGGATGTTTTTAAAACTGAAAAGCGAACATGCACACGAAGTGTGTTAGTCTGAATATATAGTAATATTAACCTTTACAATAGTCTTGCAAATTACCAAGATCTATTTTTCAAATAAAAAAACAGACAAGAGAATATTAAATCATTGTGTCCAAGATCAGAGCTTATAAATGAATGGGGTCAATGGATTTTTAACCCAGTACAAGTATAAATTGGTGTGTTTTCCTTGTACCCTACTTCTCATTGTTGGGTTCCTACTTGCTCAAGATTTGGACTTTCCATTAGATATAAGAAAGCTTGTGGTTGTTACTATGCACAACCTGATCATGAATAAAAGCCCAAGAATTCAATAGCAAGTGGTGGTTACTATGCATGAATAAAAGCTCAAGAATTCAACAGTGTGTGGTTTGTGAACAAGCTAAATAAAGATGCTCTTTTGACCTATACACTCAAGAACATGCTTTTGCCAAAATGTTTCATTAGGCCTTTCTGGGTGGACCACTTCTAATAATTTCAATATCTCAAATTAAACATCTAACGTGTGTGTTCATGTCAATTACTACACGTATAGGTATGTTCACAGTGGAATCTATATGTACTATTTATTTCTATATGTAAACAGGAAATGGCACTATTCCTTAGTCATTAAGTCACCTTACAATATGCAATTTTTTAGAGAAAATTACATTCATATATCTGAGATTTAAGTATTAGGCTAAATTTGCACCATGAAAGCAATAGAGATCCCCATCATGCATTCTTAAATAATATTTTCTTACTTCAAATGTCTTTTCTTCATTCTATAATCTGGGAAGAAAAGAAAATCCTCGTATTTCTATCAGATACTACACTTCTGATTCATAAAGGAAGCATCTCAGAAAAAGATCACTTTTCAAAGTGATTATGCAGAAGGGTCTTAGCCACTAATCAGAATAAGTTATGATACATGCTTATAGTAATATATATGGAAGTCATGATGCCTAGCCAATGATATTTAAAATGTTGAATAATGTGATTTTACAAAGGATCTTTCCTGGCCAAAACATAAATGAGCACAATATACTTTTTACAAAGCAAATATAAACACTGAGGGCTGGGATTATAGCTCAGTGGTAAAGCACTTGCCTAGCATGTGTGAGACACTGGGTTTAAGCCTCAGCACCACATAAAAAATAAATAAAATAAAGGTATTATGTCCATCTATAACTAAAAATATATTTTTTAAAAATTATCAGGCCATTATTATATATATGTATATACATTTATATTATATATTATTACATAATATATAAAATGTATTTATACATCTATATAATGTTATTATGTATTATATAATATATATATATATATATATATATATATATATGTACTTCTATATTAAGCACTGAATTTGAACACTAATCACTTACTCTAAACAAAGAAAGAACATGATTACTCTCAATCTTATGTTGCCTTTATAGAAGACCTAACTTTGTGGCTAGCAATATTGTTTAAGTCAACTTTTTTGTTGCTGCAACAAAAGATCTGAAAAGAACAATTTTAGGGGAAGAAAAGTTTATGTAAGGGCTCATGGTTTCAGAGGTCTCCATCCGTAGACAGTCAGCTCCATTCCTCGGGGCTCATGGTAAAAGAGTGTTGCAGAAGAGAAGCAGCTCACATGATGATTCAGAAACAGAGAGACTCCACTCACCAGTACAAAATATAGATATCCCAAAGCCACTCCCCCAATGCCTCACCTCCTCCAGCCACACCCCACCTGCCTTCAGTTTCCCCTTAATTAATCCCATTAGGTGATTGATTCACTGATTGGGTTAAGGCTCTTGTAACCCAATCATTTTTTCTCTGAACCTTCTTGCATTGTCTCACATGTGAGTTTTTTGGGGGACACATCACATCCAAACCATAACAAATGTGTTTCTACCATGCAAGAGCAACATAGCCAAGGACATTTTCAATGTGCTTCCCAAGAACAGTATTATGTGGTCTGGTAGAGAATCAAAGAAATGATACTTTTATACACTTCTCTCCTTCTTCAGCATATTGAAGTGAGACCAGAAAAGAAGAGTACTGGTCATATTGAGAAATGAAAGAAGAGAGAATGCTAGAAGGGAATCTGACAATTGATAAGAGAAGAATATAAATGGTCAGTTATTTTTACTAGGCTACCAAAATAAATTCTCTCGGTATGGGGTTTCACAGATATATTGGGATGATTATGCTTCCCCCCCTCCACACACACACTATTTCATTTTTAATGTCAGCTAAGGCATATTTGGGTTCAACTAATAAAGTTTGCTAATCCTCATCTCTATACTTCATTATACATGAGTACACAGATACCATAAGCTTCAAATTATATCTCCTTTCTTAGTAGGCTTGGCTGAATGTTTACATTGCAAGGTCAAATTGAAATGGAAATACAGGGCACTTTAAAAACTATAATGAAGGACCACACATAAATCAGATTTTAAAAAAAATTGTTTGATTACTAGCAGTGTTGGATTTGATAGCCATCCACAGAAACTACTAGAAGAAAATCCATACTATTATGTGTTAGAGGGGTAGACAGTATCCAGAGATAAAACATGCTATTTATTTCCAGTAAGTGCCCTTTTTCATTAGATTTAACTCTAGGGCGAAAATATGAGACTGTTAGAAAAGCTGGACCAAAAATAAAAATTTAACCTGGTACTTGTATTCTTACAGAATAGATGAGAAAAGACTCAATAAATCAAAAATGTCAAGAATTAAGCCATTTTATCTGATTTTCTTTTTCCCTCTGAAGTGTTCTGTGGGACTTCCTGCCTTTTCTTCCTGTGTGTATGAGGAAACTACTCAACAAATGATTGGCTATTATAAGGAATGATTTAATTGGTGTAGTGAGAAGTCCACAAACAAGTCATGAAGAGAGAAGTAACAAGAATACGTGCTATTATTTCCTAATAGAAGAACAGATAGAAAGGGGCACTTTCCAGTGATTATTTTTGTGTCAGTCTTAGGAGAGGAGGCAGTTATTTCTCAGGTCAAGGGCAGGTGTTTGGGGAGGAGGTACAAAAACACTAACCATTTCAGTCAATTTTCTTCGTGGCAGTTTTGTGGCCTAGAAGACTTAGTGTAAATATGAGAGAAAACTTCTGCTCTACAGAATACTTAACAGGAACTTATACCTCAAGATTAATGCTTTATCCTCTGACATTTTGATGGAAGTGTCAATACAAGGTTGTGATGTCAAAATATGATTGACATATTTATATAATATCTCTTCCTGCTGGCAATTCTGTGGAGTTAAATTTGCCTTTCAAACCACAAGATAATGGAACTCTCTCTGTTAAATTATATTTTCTAGGTCTACCTGATCCTCTACACATCTACAAGCCTTGCTAAATACTGTACATGGAGAATATAGAACTCTTTTAAGTAGATAGCAATTATGAAATAAAAAGATACCCCTATTCTTTTGGATTGAGACATGAGACAGATTTTTCACTTCAATGAATTATATTAACATAAAAATTACTAAAAGACCTTTTTTGTCCTAGTCAGTGCTGATCCATTAGTATCCGTTCAAATATTCAAATTGTAGCAAAAGACAAAAGTAGAAGTAGGAGTTCAATGACAAAACACAAAATTCAAACTGTCCAGACAAAACAAAAATATAATATGGCTATATAACATGGCTAACTAATGTCAATTACTATCAGAACTATTTTGACAGTGTGAGTGTACAAATTATTTAACACTTGATTATCGTCAAAACTGAATCATTAAACTGTATATGACCCATTTCAAATTCCATTAGTTAAAGAGGACTGGAGGGTGAAGAACAACTTAAATAAGGCATAAAAGCAAAATTTAAAGCACATATGTCACTTTATTTCTCTCAACGATTTCTATCAATGCTTACCAATACCATTTGTATTATTCTATAGAAGAATAAAATCTACTCTATTAAAATGCACTGTAAAACCAGTCTTAAGCAATGTTCAGTTCCTTTGGGGTAGACAGTAGCTAGAACATTAAAAAGTAGTCCTTTGATAGCACCAACCTTACAAAACATCCTTAGAAAATATAAAATGTGGATACCAGGCAAAGATTTGTCTGTAATAATACATTTTTGTCTCTTTCTTGGTTTGATAGCTCAGAAAATAAAATTATTTACATACTGCATCCTCACAGATGAGCATTCAAGTTAATCTGTACATGTAAACAAGTTCTACTGAGGGCTCCATTCTGCCAGTGTGAGGTAAACATTTGTGTATATCCCATTCCATTTCTTTAGTATAATTTCCCCAATTAACTGTTGTAAGACTCGCAAGCCATCCACTCTTGCCATTCTACTGAAATTAAATCCCTGTGATTATCTATTGCTCTTTTATTAGCACAATTTTAAGCATTTGAAAGTATGGGTCAAAAATTAAATTTAAGTAGGGTGTGGTGGTGCACACCTGTAATTCCAGTGGCTCAGAGGCTGAGAAAAGATCTCAAGTTCAAGGCCAGCCTCAGTAATTTAGTGAGGCCCTAATCAACTTAGAGAGACCTGTCTCTAAATAAAAAATAAAAATGGTTGGGGATATGGCTCAATGGTTAAGTACCCTGGTTTCAATCCCCAGTAGCAAATATTAGTATTATTATTTATTAATAATAATAAATATTAATAATTATTATTATTAAACTTAAGACCACATTTTCTCATCCATTCACTTGTATATTTAAATGAAGAAACATTTTAAAGAAAAAGAATCCTATTTTTTTCCATTTAAATCCTTTTCTACAACCAGGGAGAACATCCAATCAATGATGGGAACCAAAGACAGATCCTCTTTTTAAAATCATGCATTTTGCTTTATTTTAAGGCAAGCAGAATATCTGAGGGACAGTTCTAATAAATATTTTTAGAGTCCTAAATCGACTCATCTTTGTACAAAATGTTAATTGGACCAAATAGACAAAATCTAAGGAAGGTAAAAAGTTAAATAAAAAATAAAAAAGATTTATTGTAGAAAATTTAGTGCAGGGTTAATAGGTAATGGCACTGTAAGACTGATCCATACAAAGGGGAAATCATGACCCTTTTGCAAATTCCCACCTCTTTGGTTTTTCTTTTAAGAGAATATCTCTCCATCAATCTCCACCATGAAACATCCTGTGACTTTCCAGGACTGACTGAACTATCTCCAATAATCAGAATGAAGACGACTTGAATATACCAGACTAAAGTTTAAATGCACAATATGGGAAGCCACACCCCCTCCAGAAAGATGTAGATGAGAGTGTATGCAACTTTATAACCTTTGCAGTTTGTGGACCAGAAGGCATCCGCCTCTTTGCCCTCTTATATACTGACAAGGGGGCATCCAACAAGGAGGATGCATTAGACCCTTCGCCTTGTCACAGGAATTTTGGAAAAACCACTGAAGAAGCAAATGAACCCTCTACCTTCAGGAAAATGGGGAAACAGAATCAAAGCACATGAAAGCATCAGAAGACAATTCATTGTCTGAGGACATGATACTGAAGCATAATAGGAGATAGAGAAGAGGAAGGAAAAACAGATGAGAGTGAACAATTCATCTTACTCAGCAGAAAGATGAAAAGGCTGGTCATTGCTCTGGGAAAGCACTGTACAGCTCTGATAGAACTGAGTAAAAACAACACCAACTTGACTCTACGCTTCAAAAAACTAATAGTATTTATTGTTACCAGCCCATGCACCTTCCTCAAGTACCATGAAATAATACCGTTATTATTACCTCAGTATCGTTTCCTTTTGTAGCAAGAAACTACCTGTAAATATTCTAATATATGCAGTTGCTTTTCTACATTTTACCTATTTGACTTAGACTCATAAGGCTAATAATCTTTTCGATGCTAGATTTCACCACAATTATTAAGCAGGATACCATTTTATTATCTTTGGCAACTTATTTCTAGCAAATAGCAATAGTGAAAATACTGCTATCTTCCCAGCAGTCTAGGAAATGGGAAAGCAAAGATAGATGGGTCCAATTTTTTTCATCAAATTAATGCTTTTTATGCTATAATATTTTACATTTAAAAAGAAGAAACCTTCCCCAAGTGTGCCAACATAGCATATCCCAAAATCCTTTGTGTCTAATTATGAGTTGTTATTTATCATTTATTCCTAAAAAAATAATTAGCTCAGTGCCGAATGAAAGAAAATGGGACTAAATTGAAATACCTCATGTCAAATATGAAATAGATATTATTTTACTCTACAAATGTCCTTATGTTGAAGGAAAAAGAAACTCTTCAGATAATAACGTTTAAATGCCTGAATGACTTTGTCAAAACTAAATAACATAATACATGTTACCTATGAACTGGATTCTTTGAAGATTCTATCCTTTTGATTATTTGCCCATGATCACGTGGCTTTTATCAGAGACCTAAGATACATTCTGAAGGGATAGGATTAAACAGGAACCTGGCTGTTCTGGGGACATAGAGAAACCCTTTATGCTTAGTGGCTTTTAAAATACTTCTACTATCTGTAGCCATGTCCTCAGTTGACACAATTTACAAGATTTTGTATAAGATGTGAGTGAGACCTGAAAAGGAAGAAGAAAATCCATCTGATTCAAAAGGAAGCCACACATAAAGGAAATCCACAAAATAGTCCCTACTTCCAAAATGCATGACCTCATTCTTTCTTGGTGCCAGAACAAATGTAAAATAAACCAATGATATATATTTTATAGCATATAACATTGAATAAGTGCTTGCTATTTTATTTAAGACAATGAAAAATAAGAGCTATGTTCACCTAAATACAGTAGGCCTCTCCTTCTTAAACTAAAGAATGAATTCATTGTTCACAACTTTCAAATTTTGTTCTGTATCTAAAAATTTAAGAAATTTAAAATTAAGTTGTTTAAAATTAGACCCTATTATTTTTGATGTTATATTACTGAAATGACTATGTAAATAAAAGGCATATGTAAAAATATAATCAATCACTGGGGCTCTGGTAGATTGCCTGCCTCACATGTGCAAGGCCATGGGTTCAATCCCCAGCACCACACACACACACACACAAAATGAATAAAATAAAAATATAATCGGGGCTGGGGATGTGGCTCAAGTGATAGTATGCTCGCCTGGCATATGCAGGGCACTGGGTTCGATTCTCAGTACCACATAAAAATAAAATAAAGATGTTGTGTCCACCGAAAACTAAAAAATAAATATTAAAAAATTCTCTCTCTCTTTAATATATATATATATGTGTGTGTGTGTGTGTATATATAATCAATCATTAATTTTTGTTTATTTTCTTTGTAATTATTTTTATTTAAAATATAAGTACTGTTCAGAATTTTCTATCCAACAATGAATATGTACCAAGCCCTCCTCACTCTAATTGATCTCTCAAAGATGGTGTTAAATAATTCTTGCCTGGCACAGTGGCATATACCTGTTATCCTAGCAGCCAGGGAGATTGAGGCAGGTTGAATGCAAACTGACAGCCAGCCTCAGCAATGTAGCATGACCTGACACAATTTAGTGAGATCCTTTCTCAAAATTAAAAATAAAAAGGGATGGGGATGTAGCTCAGTAGTCAAGCACCCCTGGGTTAAATCCTCAGAAACACAAACAACTATAAACAAACAAAACAACAATAAATAGTTCTTGCCATGGAGGGTGTCATGGAGAATTTATTTTCACTGGGGAAGCATGCAAGTAATTAGAATAAAATAAACTTGCTAAGGTAATAGAAGTGTGCCCACGATAGAGCAAGTGAGAGGTCAAAGGAAAATTATCCATTGTCCAGAGAAAGGCTAGGGGTGGGAATGCTGGTTGGCATCCACATTTCAGGGTACCTATCTAGGTCAATAGTGGTGGCCATGGCAAAGGGCTATTCTCCACCTCCAATAATGACACTCCAGTAGGGAAAGTGATGTCATAAAGGTCAAAGCTGGGGACACTCAGGAAGGACTGTTGGTAAATGCTATAAAAACAATAATGGAAGGCTCCCTGGTTCACCCAGCTGAGGAGTGGGGTTACAGTGGCAATGGTGCAGATGGTAAGTAAAGCTGGACCAACTGTGACAGAGCATGCACAGAACCCTGACAGGAAAAGTCATTGTGCTGAGGCCAGGAAGTCCTGGAAAAGCTCTAAAATAATGCATACTTCTCTTATTAAAGAAAGTTTATTGAACAACCACAAAATTTTCCTGGCCATTATGCCTATTTGTTCAAGGCCAAGTCCCAAGGTTTATGTTAATTATTTATGCAAATTATTTATTTCTAAATATGTATAATATCTTTTTACCTATGCATGTACTCTTCTCCTGAAGAATGGTTGCAACTAATGTTCTTCTGCTTTTGAGAGGATACGCAGTAGACTCTCATAGGAAAGAAATGATAGATTTGGAATAGAGCTTAAGCAGTGATCTGAGTGTCACATCAAATTGTAAAAGAAAATAAAACGGAGAAACTTATACAGAAAGTATTAGAACTACCTTTATAAAAATGCTTAATAGAAATTGTTTTACCACTGAAAGATTTCAAAAATTATGTGTACATACATGCAATAAAAAGGAAATTTAAACCCAAGAAAATGTGCAACACAACCCAAGAATAGTTCTGTTTGAGTATATTAAAAAAACAAGCAGCAAACAAAAGATATTTTTATTTCTAAAGTATACACAGAGACTAGCCTCTGCCTCAGAGCATGTGTATATAACAGCTTTACATTTTAGGTGTCTGAAGATTGGCCATGACATTCCAATTTTTGATAATATGTAGTTACATAATTGGTTTCCTATTATAAAATAAAGTAAGGCAGAAGTCAGATGCCAAAAAAATAAATAACAGCCTAAAATTTATGAAGAAAACCTTTATCTAACAGAAAACAGATGAACCAACACTTCCTGTGAGAAATGGTCCTTCCGTAACTCTCTTAAGTACAATTCTGTATATAGTTGGATAAATAAACTAGAAGTAATTTTTCTTTTACCAGCCACACTTGGTTTTATTTGATTCTGTAAATGGTAGAACCATGTTGTAAAACTTCTAATCATATAGCTACCCATGATTACCTATAATAAGTAATTCACTTTAGAGAACTATATGCTTCTGAAAATCTCACTGTATTAAAAGATTAAAATGCATTATAAACTAAGCGTGTGGTGGTGCACATCTGTAATCCCAGTGGCTCAGGAGCCTGAGGCAAGAGGATTGAGAGTTCAAAGTCACCCTCAGCAAAAGCGAGGTGCTAAGCAAGCCAGTGAGACTCTGTCTCTATATAAAATACAAGAGGGCTGGGGATGTGGCTCAGTGGTTCAATCCCTGGTATCCAAAAAAAAAAAAAAAAAAAAGCATTGCAGAATGAATCTTAGTGTTCTCTAGAATATCAAAATAGTAGAGAAAGGCATCAAAGTAAAAATTTAAATATTGGGACTCTTGTCTTCCTAAGAGTAGGGATTACATTTATTTAATTTCATCTTTAAGCTTTATTTGGTAGACCTTTCAGCATAGCACCAAAACTACTAGGATTTCTTTCAGGAATATTACTAATTATACCTTCTGCATGTATTGAGAAAATTCTATACGATGCTAAAATATTCCAAACAGAAAATGAATCCTACTTGGAAGATATCAGTGTGAAAAATTAATTGATTTCTCATAAGAATATACTTTGTGGCTCTTATTGGTTATTGTGCTTCTCAAGCCTTGCCTGAAACAGTTTTATTCTTGCAGAGGTGCGTAAATCTAGAGAGGAACTAAAATTCTAAATGTATGATTGACACCAAAACCAACAAGCCAGCGGCTCTGGGAATAGTCATTTTACAAAATTGCTTCGTCATTCATGTCCAGATCTGTGATGCCTAAGTATCAGCTGCCAAGAAGCCATATCATGAAAAGTTAATTTGGCTCTTAAAGATAACATGCTTTTAAAAAGTGATAAGAAGGAAAAGTTGAGCTGGGTTCAGACAGACTGTCTCTGTTCCCAAGTTCCGAAAGAAAATACACTCCCAGAAATATTTTCTGTTACCTTATCAGCAGCAACATTCCTCAGCAGTTCTGATGAAATAAAATTGTTCTCCCTTCCAGGAGGTGGGGCGTGTCCCTGGGCTGTGCAGGTCTCTGTGCGCCTGTGTGTCTCCTTGCTTACTATTTCTGTTCAGGAGTGAACCTGAAACTTGGTAAGGAAACTGACTCTGCAGACATGTCTCCTTAAACTTCACACTTTGCTAAATTTGTTCCTTTCTCATTGTTCTCATAGTGCTCCCCACTCCACCCCTTTCATTCCCCCTTTATTCTGTGGTTCAATTTGGCAGTGCATTTATGGATGCAATCTCTATGAGATCTGCCATGTGAAATAAACTCACTTTCTGTCCTCAGCATCCTCCCTTTGCTTGTCTATGCCCCGGGGGCAAAAAAAAAATGTGATAACCTTTGTTTTCGAAAATACTACTGATGTGTATGTGTATTTGCTTTGAAAATTGAGTCTTTGAAAATGATCCTGAGCCAAGCAACTTGAACTTGAGGAACACTGCCATGAAGAGAGAGATCATACAGATGCTATGAGGAGCCAAACAAATCGTCTTGACATATGCCAAAGTGTTATAAAGGAAACTGGATAGTAAGAAATGAAAGAAAAGCTTGATTCTTCACCCAACTGTCCACCCCCCACATGCTAAGAATAATCCTGACAGGCTTAGTATCTATTTGCCTCTTAGAGAGAAGCAGTAAAGTTGAACTGGGCATTCTTATCCCATGGTAGCAATAATCCAAGTATTTAACCAATTAGAATTTTATATTTTGCATAGGAGGGGGGGATCCTGGAGTACAACAGCATTAAAGCAAATGGTGGCACATTTTTTTTTCCCTTAGCATGAGAGAATGTGCCAGTTCCTGCTTCTCCATCCCTATATCTCTTTCTACCTTTCTCATTCACTTTGTATATGCAAACTCCATTTTGACATCCCTTTGGTGAGTAGTACCAGTCAAAAGAAACTTTGGTTATTTCCATAGGATACAAATATGAACTAGAACAGAAAATATTTTAGCATGGTACCCAATCCCCTTAGTCCTTTTCAGTTTCCTGGTTTTGTAGTTAGTTCTCCCAAATCTACAATAGAAAAGGAAAAGTATCCATGTTTTTGCTCTAGCCTCTATTTGTGGCAAGCATCACTAAACACTTCCATAAAGTACAGATATCGCCTTAGGATCCTTCTTAACATTGAACTCCGGGCAACTAACACTCATTATCAATGAACCAGAGCTGGTTTGAAAAAGAGCATTCAATTGGCCTCCTTCACCTAAGTCATCCATTCTGAAGATCCATGTGCATAGGGAGAGCTGTAGATCCATCAGCATGAGGCTAATTCCTTTGGTTAGAGGTGCTGGTGATGGCAGGAAGCTGATTAGCTTGCTCTTCATGCCTCTTCACATTCTTCTACTCATTTTAATGAAAAATTAAATGAATAAAATTTTAAGAAATCATCAGCTAAGTGTAGGATACATAGACTAACATTAAGGCTTAGCAGAATGTCATTTTCAGGAAAAGCATAGAGGAAAGAGCAGAAAGAAGATGAATATGTTAGCCTCCCACAGTTACCATGTAGGCCCAGGGGAGTCTCCTTATTAAATTAAAAGAAAGTACCAGAGGTCTATCAGCATGCATACATAAATTCAGAGATGTAAACATTAATTAATTTCTAGGGTAGTGGCAATGTTCTCCCTACGGCTGGGTCCTCAGGTTACAGAGGTGAGGTATATCAATATTTGATCCGTGTGTCTCCTTGAACAAAATAAGGTAGATTGATGAATAGATAGAGTAATTGGTTAAGAGCAAAGCCAGTAGAGGACCAAGGTTAATTTTGGAATCCAGGTAGTGAGTCCATGGTCAACTTCTATCTGCTTTTCTCTGTGTGTTAAAATGCTGGAGGAAAAGGGGGAAAAAAAAAAAACATACTTAATCTTATCATGAAATTCTTGTAATCTTCTAGCTGTCATTTCTCCTGCTTCCTTAGGACTCAAAACAAGAAAAGTTTCAGTCCCCTTTTTTTACCAGGTGACATCAAATTCTGTGATGCCACGAGAAGTTCTGGAGTAGTTTCTTCCTAAATAAGTGTTGGAATGGGCCTATCATGCTACAGCCAAGGGAGAAAAAGAACTATTGTTTCACTTAGAACTCTTGATCCTTTTCAACCTCAAAGCATTAGAAGTGGTCCCACTCTCATGTACCTTCAACCAGCACTTGTGTTAGACAAAACGTCACTGAAATGCAAATACTAAATTATGTCTGCCCGAGCTTGATTAGAACATCACTGACCTGATATGTTCTTGTTTTTCTCAGAACATGCAGACCTTAATGCTGAGCTCGGCAAATCACAGTTGATAAACTACTGTTCTGTCAAATCTACACTGGGAATTTCATCGTCTAAATGATGGACACCTCGGGACACAAAGTATTCAAAGCTCAGGCTTTTGTAAAACAAGTGCCAAGAGCTCAGTGAAAACCTATTATCACTGGCAGGCTGGAGGAGGCGATGCTGTGGTATTTCACTAGCAGCGGCCATTATCAAATTCACATGAAATATGTCCCAACTCTAAATCACACTTCTCCTTCATTTAGCAGTTTGAAGGCAACTGGACACAGCATGCTTAAACAAGGACATTTTTAACAAGCAGAATAAGAACAGGATTTTTAACCCATCCTATTAATGCTCATACCAACCAATAGGTTAAGATGATCTAGCAATAATTTATACCATTTGACTAAATACCGATATATATTGCTATATTTTTTACCCCAATGACTCTAGGCTGACTTTCAGAACTAAAATTCCCAAGGAACAGTATGATATCATATGGCTAAGAAGCAAGTGCACATTGCAATATGCTTCAAGGGTTCACTGCTTTGCCTGTGACTCCATACTTTTTAATTTCTTTGTACAAACAGTGTGCTGGGAAACTGAAAAATCCATTTGGCTGGCCTGAGCTACAAATTAAATCCTTGATTAAATTTTGGCAATTACATCTCCAGGTCATTTCCATTTAAACATTTTAAATTCATTTGAATAAGCTTCTTGATCATGATCTTGGCAATCTATTGTATGGCAAAAAGGACTCTAATAAACATTATTAAGAGGCTGGTTAAAAAATAGAAAAACTGAAGGATCTTGCACAGAAATATTTTACTTGCCTTTCAGTTGTTTGCACATGGGACTAAGTTGCCAAGAGTCAAAAAATAAACACAAGTATCTTATATATGATCTTAACCGGTAGAGAGTAACTTATAGGAGTGGTTTCTAAACTCTATCATGCATAAACATCTCTTGGAAGGCTTGCTAACAACAGACTCCTGGGATCCCATAGATGAATTTAGCAGAACTGGGTGTTGCTCCTGGATTTCCATATTCAACAAGTTTTCAGGGGATACTGTGACTATCACGTGATGCTAGGACCATTTGGAGCAGGGCTTGTCCAATTTTTTTTTTTTTTGATGCATGCAACCCCACTAAATGGTTGTCAGAAGCTTAGCAAACACTCCAAGATAATCATAAATCATTTTCCCAGCTTTTAAAGATGTACAGAAAACTGATCACTCAGTAGCCACTCAGTGTTTAATGATTTCTATCAAGGGTTGAGTCTCAGTAAAATAGAGAAGAAGATGCACCCCCATGTCTGACATGCAGCCTCCTTTTCCCTCTAAGGTGATGAAAACCTTTCTATACTTAAAGAGTCCAGTGTCCTGTTGCTTTCTTGCCAGTGTCAAACTTGCCTTGGGAAACAATTAGTTAACCCCTTCTCTTCAAACATTTGTTGCACTACTTTATCCGTGGAGTGACTGCCTTCTCAGGAGTGACAAATAAAAAAGTGTGCTGTCTATTCAAAGTCACACATTTTGGTTCTTTTTGTTTTGTTATTGAGACAGAGTTTCACATAATGCCCAGTCTGGCCTTGAGCTTGAGCTCACGATCCTCCTGTCTCAGACTTCCAAGTTGCTAGAATCACAGTACTAGCTAGAGCAAATTAAAATATTAATAAATATTAATGAATATTGATACAATTAAAATATTAATAGAAATTATGGGATCCATCCTCAAGCTATGGGAAGTCTTTATAAAGTAGGGAATCAAATGGCTGCTCTCTGTCCCCTGATATGGTAAGTGGGTAAAACTCTCTCTGTGGAGAAGCCCAATCCTGTTCTCATGGTCTGGAGATTATTAGTGATGCAATGAAAGCCAGTTTTCATTTGTGCTATAATCACTGAAGATGAATAATTTAGGCTGGTTACTAATCTAATCTGCATCACGGATAACAGAATTATTACATCTCCATGCAAAATTTTCTATCATTTTTGTAATATTTGATGGAAGGCCTGCTTCCTGACCCCTGAAGTTATTTTAATCTCCTCTGAATTATCCCTAAATTGAGTTTACATGAGCACTTTAAACAAAGTTCCCATTTCCTACATTTTTTAATCCCTTCTTATGTTTTGTTTTACTCCCTCCATCTCTAATCCAGTAAAATATTTTCATCAACTGAAGTTTCAATGAATCATTTGTTGAAAAATGGAGAGAGAAAACTTTAACCCAGGCATAAACAGAGAGCATAATGGAAGAATTGATTCCTGCCTTCTTTAGGAATTACTCTGATTTCTTTGAGCTCTAGAGTTCCATTTCAATAAATATGACAATAATAGCTAACATTGTTGTGGTTTCCTTGTAATTTGCTCAGAGTTTCAGCTAGGTGATATATTTAATTTTCACTACAATCTTATAAAAAATGGAGGCTCAGAGACTTTTAGTAATCTCACTAAGGTCACAGAGCTGATATGTGACATATAGAACTGTAGTTCAAATGTAGCTTGTCCAACTCACATGCTCAGGGTTTTTCTATTATACACTAACCCCAAGAGCATAACAAAACTTATTAAATTATTATTATTTTTTTAGAGAGAGAATTTTTTTTAATATTTATTTTTTAGTTTTCGGTGGACACAACATTTATTTTTATGTGGTGCTGAGGATCGAACCCAGCGGCCCAAGCATGCCAGGCGAGCACGCTACCGCTTGAGCCACATCCTCAGCCCCAAAATTATTTTTCATAATATGTATATTTTTTTGAGAAAACTGTTCTAGAATGCGTTTGTGGGAGGGGAGGGGAGAGTACAAGCTTTCCAGAAAACCCAATAAAAATAAAGAAAAGAACAAAATATTTGGAAACCAGAGGCCATATGCAATAAGATTGGGGAAATGCCACAACTCCAGAGAGAAGATGTTGACATGTGTATGCCAAATTCTGAGAAATTTGGAATGAGAAGTAGAATAGAGACTTGTGAACAGGAAAAAAGAAAAAAGTCATAGACATGGTATAGAGTAGTTAGGAGGATCACAGAAACAAAAACACGCAAAGCTCCAAATATTTCTGAAAAGAAATATGAAGACTTGTATAAACCTACAGATGAAAATTGACTACAATATTTTAGGAAAAAAGCAAGCAATAATAATTAAATTTCAAAGATAGTGAGAAAAAATCCTTGAGGCATCCATCCTGAAAAAAAAAATGAATTTAGCTGTTTAAACTAATGCAAACAACAACAAAAAAAAACTGATAGAATGAGTTTTGAATGGAGAAAAATGACTCCTGATTTTTATACCTAGTAATGCTGTCATTTATGTATAAATATGTTAAAAAAATACATTCTAATGTATGCACACATACTGGAACAGAACATCCTAATGGCTTTTCTAAAAAATTACTACTTGACGAAATGTAGAAAGTTATGACTACACAGACATTATATAAAATAATTGACAGTATTGGTTTCATTTAAATACAAAACTAAAGTTAAATTATTTTTGTTTTGATGTTTATAAAATACCATGCTAATATTGCAAAAACTGAGGTAAAAGCAAAAAGCTAATAATTGTATTTACAAATTAAGGTAGCGAAGTAATAGGAGGAACAGTAAATTAGAAATTAGCTAATTATTTAAATTATTTCCAAAGGATGATCACATTAAGAGGAGAAGGAACATACTAGCATTTCAACATATGAATTTGGGGAGGACACCATTCACCCCACAAGAAGGTTCCTTTCATCCATTAATGTAACTAAAAAGAATGCAACTAGAAGTATATTAAATATGATGATGTCTGAAAGTGTTTGGCCATCACCAGAGACTGGCAGTCATTACAAGGAAGGATTTTATGGTCCCACTTTGTTAAGAGATATTAGAAGCTGGCAAACCAACAAAGAAAACTGACAAACCTCAGGTAAAAGATCTTAGAGCAAACTTTGTAAATTGAAATTTTGAATCTTTGCAAAGAACAGTAATGTAAGATTTATGCAGAAAAACAATGAGGCATGGCTCTAGGAAAGAAGTTAGACAGAGCTGGATGGATGCCGATGTGCTCAGTCTGCTCCCCTAAGAAGCTGGTCCTTCCTTTGGCACAGGTGGTTTAAAAAACAGAAACAAAATAGCATGAGGCATGGGAAGAAAACCAAAGGGAGGAATAAACTGGCTCAAAGGAGGGAGGCTATGATCATTTAAAGGCTTAACAACACCATGCACCAACCCCCCCCCCCGACACACACACATCTCCAGATGGTTCTGGCAGTTAATAATCTAATACCTTAGTGAGAGAAATCTATTCTTAAATTGTTAATTTTTATCTACAGTCCACTCTGGACTCCCATGTTAGTGAGTCCTAAGGGAAATTATAAAGGTAGTAAAAGTAGTACTGAATTTATTTTATCGTACTCATAGTAGTGACGGCCTTGTACAGTGACTCTGGGTTTGGAAGAATAATTTTATTCCCCCAAAGCAACACGATCTTGAAGAAGACACTGAAATAGATGCATTTCTGTGACTCAACTTTGTCAGCTATGGAATGGGGAAACTCGCATGAGTTGAAGAGTGGGAAGAAAGAGTGGGGATAGTGTGTTAAGATGGAACTCCTAGAAGCAAGGCCTGTGGCAAGGATCCAGGTGAATGTGGTTTGTTGAGGGATGATGGAAAGGAGGGAGAAAAACCAAGCAAAGATGGATTCTCGGGAAAGTCTATTCTTCATAGAGGGCTCTGGAGCATTGCCCATGCTTGTCCTGCCTTGTCACAATGAGGATGGGCTTTACATGTGTGTATCAATCAGTCATAGCAACAGGTTCTAGGTGACCCTAGTGTGTGTAAGACACCTTTCTTCACCCCAGGGTAATTTCCTAGAGAACAGGGTAGCTGTGATCCAGTCAAGACCAACACTCTCAGCAACTGGTCTACCTGGTAAAGAGGAAAGAGATGGGGTATAGTGGTATCACCCAGCTCTACCCTCTTCAGGTAGCAATCCAATCTTCCAACATTAGTTTCTGCCATAGTGTTGCTTTTACCTATTGTATAGCAGACTTATTCCTCAGATGTCCTTTAAAAATCTCAATTTCATGGTTGAAAAATATTTGAAAAAATATCACAGATAGACAAATGCTAAGGATCAGTTAAGCTCTGAAATCCTGTAATACAATGAATTACAACTAATTGTTTAAAGATATATCCTCACATCTGTGCAGATCTTTTGCCTCCTTTCTTTTAGAGTCAATCTACTCTTTCATGGATTATTCTATATCCCAACAGCTGGGACCCTATAGACTATATGCCCCATAGTTTCCAGCTAACTCTGAGTTAACTCTACCATTGGGAGGTACTAATGGGATACTGGCAGGTAGAAAACAGGAAAGTGCAGTTGTTTTCTTGGCTTATGGAGCTGCCACTGCAACCAACTGCAACCAGGTACAGGTGCTATCAACCCTGACAGCCCCAGCTCAGGGGCCAGATTTCTCTAGCACAATGGACTGAAATGGCAGGGCCAGACGGGGCCAGCAGTAGTGTTTGGCAGTTCTGGAAATGAGATCGGTAGCAGTTCCGACAGAAACAGTGTCCTAGAGCAGTGTTAGACATGAGTGTGCCCACAGGATCTGCTCACAGTTAAGTTTGGCCAGCCTTAGGTATTGAAGAAATTTCTTTTTCCTAATCTCCGAATCATTTTATTCCCATCACTTTCCTTGTTCTAATGTCTTTGTAAACAATTTGTGTGTTAAACGACCTTACTCTGATGTACTGAGAATGGTTTCTGTTTTTTTTTTTTTCTGCCTGGATAACTGATAAAATATCAAACATACCTAATTCACAAAGAAGTTATATGACTGCAGTGACAATGCCATAGGAGTGGCTTGAGTCACTCACTTTGAGTGACATAGCTCAAAACAGCATAGGTAGTGTCTTTGGGGGACACTGGCTACGGTATTCCAATAGGCTACTTCTTGCCTTACATCCAAGGTCAATATTTGTGGAATACAATAAACAGGAACACTCATTTTGTTTAGGTTACAATTTCATCTGGATATAGTTTGCCATCCTTAGAGAATTACTGAAATTCTTCTATATAATTAACATTCTTTTACCACTTTTCTTAAAAATTAAAATTTACATATATGGATCTGGAGATTTCTGTCCATAAAAATAAAATTAAAAACCCAGAGGAAAACAGGGTTCATGCTACGTAGCTCCAACAGATAATATTAATGTGTGCCAGTAGGGTGTCACTTCAGAAGACTGTCCTTCAGAATATTACCAGTTAGTAATTGTCAGTGTAATTTCTATGTTTTGTTCCTTGATGTTCTGTATAGGTCTTAGTATCTTACACATAATAATAGAAGCTCCATACTTACGGAATGAATGGAAACAATCATAATTTATCAAATTAGCTATAACAGAGTCATCTTCCATACTTGTTTAAAAAAAATAGATTATTAGGCCCAACTCTCAGATTCTGATTAAGAGGTCTAGGATGGGGACCAAAAATTTACATTTCATTAATTCCTAGGGGATACTCATGTTTTTGGTCTACAGACATAGCTTAGTATCATTGGGATAGATTATAGAACCTTCTGAGAGGTAGATATAGCCATGAGATAAATTTTTACCCAAGAAAAATGATGTTTTCCAACTTATGTCAAGGTCAACCTGATAGCAGGTAGGGAGTTTTATTTTTCAAAATTACATTCCATCATATTCAGATTGCCAAATCTCATCCAGTTATCACCAATGTTTTCTACTTGCCATATTTCTAATTTCTTTGGAGGTAGGAGGGCAGGTATGTTATCAGGGTTTCTTGAGGGATAGGGAGTATTTGATTAAATATTAAATATCAATTTATACTTTCGGAAAATTTCAACAATTGCCTTATTGAGTACAAGACAGGACAGTAAAACTAATTTTGTGTTTATTTGCCCTGTTGAATACAGTAGAATATTCCCTGACCATAGTGGATCAATAAATTGGACAGGTCCGTAGGGCTTGGGGTAAATGAACTTCAAAGGTAATGAATTGAGAGCTCATGATTAATAATTATGATGAATGCATTCCTATTTGTATAAGTATGTCAAACATTCAAATTATATCTATACAAAAATCATCAAATTTGAAAGAAACTAAACATATTCTCTTTGACAGGTTTATATAGCCATTCATGAAAAGCTATGAAATTAATGCCCATAATGAAATCGACACTATTTTTCCAATTATATCAATATTCAACTAGTAGAGAATGATTTAAAGGCACAACTGGTTTAACATAATCACATATTTGATTATGTGCTATTCCCTCCACTTGATTATAAAACAGTTATCTTTTCCTCTGTTCCGTCAATTCCCCACATAGAATTCTGGAACCCCCAAACATACGTCTATTCACATAGTGAAAACATTTATAAGCCCTGTGAAAATATAAAACAAATAACTATGTATTTCTTCATTCATTAAACAAATATCTAAACATATACTAAGGACCCTCTAGGAATCAAGCACTGTTTTGTGCCCTGGGAAGATAGTAATGACAAGAACAGACAAAGAGATTCCTACTCTTCTCAAGCTTCCATCTGAGTCAGTGAAAATAAACAATAAAAAAATCAATTATTTAAATAGCATAAGTGCTGTAAAGAAAAGTAATGTGGAGCTGAGGATAGGAAGAATTGGCCTAGCAGTGACACACCCTCCATGGGTGGCCAAAGGAGGTCAGTTTGTTGAGAGGATGACTTTTAGACAAACACTTGGAAGTGAAATAGGAGGCAAGTAGATTACCTGACTCAGGATGAGAACATGCCACATGCCCAGGCTGTGTATTAGAGCTTGCCTATGGCGGTACCCAGATGGAGATCCCAGTGAATGTAATAGTGAGCAAGATAAAGACAGACTAGGGGAGATGGGGAGAGAACTAACTGCAGACCAGTAATGTTCTAGGCCTTGCATATTATGCTAAGGACTGGCGTTTCACTCTGAGTGAGATGAGGAGCCATTAAGAGGAATTTTATTAAACATTAGATATGAACTGGTACTTTCAGATAATGGTACTGGTATTTAATTAAGATTAGAAACATTATCTGAACCACACAGTTGGAAAGTTTCACAGACTCCTTACTATAATGCCAGATATGAATGATAATTAATTTTTTTCTTCTTTGAGCATATGAAGCATTTGAAATGAAAAAGATCAAACTGTTTTTAACTTGTTACCACTACATTGTTCTCCAAATGAAATGGGTTGTGACTAAGTTATAAAACCCAGAAAAGAAATGTTGCCAACTTAAATGCTTACTTATTTAGAGCGACTGTTTATATTGCCATTAGTTCTGTTTGCAACGAAGAGGGCCATTATGGGAATGTTTATGTTCATGAAATCATTCCTGACCTGGCAAATTAACTAGTTTAGGCTGAAAGGGGAAGAGAAGGATAAGATGTGGGAAAGCAAGGAGGAAAAAATAACTGAATTACTGAAATATTTCTTCGGTGAAAAATAATACAATCATTAAATCCAATTAAGGCTAGATTACATAAACTTTTATTTTCAAGCTATATTGATGTGTTACTGAGGGAAAATAATGACAGAATTCAATTAGTCAGTCACTGACATATAATTGGTTGTATTTTCCTTGGGGGCAAAGTAGAATTTGTTTATTCTTCAGTGGACTCATGTTTACAAAATACCAGTAAAAATAGTGAAGGAGGGGTTTGATCCACATAGCCTATCATGCACAGATTAACTAGCTAAATGTCTGTCCTCCAGAAATCTAGTAAGAACCAGTTTGTAAAAGACAGGAAAAGCCTAATCTGGTTAGTAATATTTTTATTATTTATTCTATAAATTTCTTTGGCTGGTTTCACCTAGAGTTGGACTCTTATTTTCACAAAACATTCTTCACAAATTCTTCTACTCTTTTTACTCATACTTGGGTTTTATTTTATCTTATTTTTTCATTTTGTTTGCTTGTTTTTATTATTATTTTTAATTGCTTTTATTTTTAAATACATGACAGCAGAAAGCATTACAATTCTTATTACACATATAGAGCACAATTTTTCATATCTCTGTTTGCAATATAAAGTATGTTCATGACCAATTCATGTCTTCATACATGTACTTTGGATAATGATGTCCATCACTTGGGTTTTAAATATCTTTCTCTTTTTATTTGTAGCAATTTATTTATTTTTCTTCTCAACAGGCTGTTGCGTTGTGTAGAGATCCAGAATGATTTTAAATGTGTCATCTATAAACTCTTTCCTATGTGGCATTCAGAAATTAGCCCCATTAACCTAGAAGTATTATGAATCCAGCTTCATTTGATATGTAGAATTTGGCCTCCATTATTTGGCAGGAGTATTATCTAAAATGTTTAAGTATTTTGTTGTGGTTTTCTTTTCTTTTCTTTTGATTTTGAGACTGTGTCTCACTAAGTTGCTCAGACTGGCCTCAAACACTCAATCCTCCTTGCTTCAGCCTCCTGATTAGCTGGGATTATAGTTTCGTGCTCCAGGATACAGTTTAAGTATCTTTTAAAGATTCTTTTTGCTTTAATGTTTATTGCTCTGAAGAATCATAAAATACTTTCTTCTCATCTAAAACTATTATCAAGTTTGTTTTGGGTAAGTAAAAATTTCCTGCCTCAATTTTATTTCCCTGGATAGTGCCATATCATGCCAATTCCATTGATCTGGTATATCATGCTTAACAAAAGAATCATTGCCTCAGTATTGGAAATAAGGACAAGTCATGGGGAGTATATGGAGTAAGAATAACATTGACAACAAATGTAGTTGGCATCAATCCCCTAATATTCAGCATCTCAAATTTCTGGATCCAAATTAGAGACATTGTCTCCTTTGTATCTTAAATGTAGTAAAATTCAGGATTAGAAGTGAGTTTTAGATAGTGTTGCCATTTTCATGGGGTTCATACTTCCACATCAATTTGACTGCAGTATTTAGTAGTGAACTATTTCAACATTTTGTGTTTTTAAAATTTTATCAGATTAGGTCCTGGGTCTTGAAGTTACTGAGATTTTGCAATTGAACCATTAATCCATTTCATTCATCCAAAGTACTTCTTGAGGCCCTACTCCTCCAGGCACTGGGAACAGAGCCATGTACTAAGAAAGTCCTTAGGACTCCCATGGAACATATGAACTCACCAAAATTATCATATTTTCTTAATCTGAAATATAAATCTTTAAAAAATAAAGACTATGGATATTACTGATATATCATAAGGAGCTTCCCACTGATGCTACGGTGTGGTCAGACAAGTCACAAAAGTTGTTAGATACCATATGACATCCAAGACCTCTGTAGTTCATGTATCTCCCCAAATTACCCTTCGTGCCTACCTGATGTTTTGCCCCCCAATTGACTCCTTGATGCTATTGTATTATTCCAGACTCCAAGAAAAACTCTTTTCCCCTTTTGGAATAATGTCATCCAATTAATAGGAGAATGGAAAAAAAAGTGCCTTAAAGACCACAAAGCTATCATCATAACTACCTGATTAACCAAAACTATAGAAAATAGCTCTTTTTTTTCTATTTTCTTTCTTTCTTTTTTTGTGGGGGAGGGGCAGTACTGGGGTTGAATCCAGGGGTACTTTACTACTGAACCTCATCCCCAACCGTTTTTATATTTTATTTTGAGACAAGGTCTTTCTAAGTTGCTTAGGGCCTCACTAAGTTGCTAAGGCTGGGTTTGAAATTATGATCCTTTTGTCTCAGCCTCTTGAGCTGCTGGTATTACAGGTGTGTGCCACCTTGCCTGGAATAATTTGCTCTTTCTTGATAGACTCACTAAAATGATAGTAGGAATAATCTAGAGTTGAAATCTTTATAAGGAAAGAAATTAAGTACAATTATGGAATATGTTAAGTTAGGCTATTAAGGAACTTTAAAATTTACTGGCCATTTATATACTTCATAGGAGATGGTAAGCATTAAATCTCTATTTCTCACAAAATGTTCATAGAGAGGATTTAAAATTTAACCTATTTTTTGATTTATTTCATTATATAACATAAGGGGAAAGTTTGCAGAGACAACATTAATTCAATATACTTATTGTGCATATCTACTCTGTGAGAGGCATTATATTACTAAGGATGTTAAAGAAAATATCAACCTCTTTGTTGCCAAAGAAATTTCCATCAGAAAGGATCATCTACTTCCAAGGATTCTACCATCTTCCATCATGGTGGATAACAAACTTTTACAAATATCTTAGAAATTTATCAAAACTGTGTCAGTTTTATAGTTACAGTTAAAGATATTCTCGGACCATTACTGCTAATAAAGTAAACATGGTACTCTAGAAGCTGAAGCTTTCTATGATAGATCCATTTAGTAGACCACCACCTCCTCTTCTTAAAATAGCTCTTATGACTCTCATTTTTGAGTTCTCATGGAAAAGAAACATGTAGGGGGAAGTTTAAGAGGAAAGAAAGTCACATTGATACAATTGTAAGATAAATATTTGGAGTCAAGCAGATCCATCAAATTATTGTAGATAGAGTACTACAGGATATGAGCAGTCACTTTCAGTCCAAATTTGCTCATAGTATTGGAGTTCTATATGCTTGTAATTTATGTTGACAGCTTGACTCAGTCACTAACTTTGGATCACTTTACTTTTGCATCAAATAATACCTATATTTTATTGTCAATATTATATTGTATTTTATTTGGGGGTACTGAGGATTGAACTCTGGGGCACTCAACCACTGAGCCACATCCACAGTCCTATTTTGTATTTTAAATAGAGACAGGGTCTCACTGAGTAGCTCAGCACCTCACCGTTGCTGAGTTTGGCTTTGAACTTGCGATCTACCTGTCTCAGCCTCCTGAGCTGCTGGAATTATAAGCAGGTGCCACTGCATTGCCTTATTGTCAATTTTTATGTCATAGGAATCTGGGTTTCTTCTACTGCATTTAGTTGAAATGGCCTAAGTTAATATGTGTAAGTTACATCTTTCCTCGAAGCACCTTCTCCTGTGGTGGTATCTTTTCAGAAAAAAATAACCAAACATTTATTTTTTATCATTTAATCTTAATGCTCCCTCATCTTTTCCAGTACTTAGAAAGAGATAATATAAATTGGCACTTCTGTTGAAAACACTATGAGATTTCAAAGTGTATAATTAATCTTCCTTTTAATACTTTTTATATCCAGAAGTATCATGATTCCATAAATTTTCATAAACACATTTATATATATATATATATGATGAACTATAAACAGTTTTCACATGCTTTTTTCTCCATCTGTTGTATTTTTAAAAAGGCAATCCCATGTAATGAATTCCTGAAATTGTAGGGAATTTTTTTCCCCTACAATAAGAAATGCAAATGCTGTTAAAAACTAGAGCAGACTACTGGATTGACAATCATAATAACATAAGAAAGAAGACTTTGCCTTGTAAAAATTGCAGTGTATGCACTGAGGATATACACTGGCCACAGTGCATTGTGATCAGAAATGAAGCTCAGAATTTAATCAGGTGATTATATGGGAGTTTCACCACCCACATTCTCTAAGTTATAGACACTGTGCCTTTTACTGTGAAAACACAGCAACCAGGTAGATTCAAGGACAAGGAAGGGCAAAGCAGAAACCCAAAGCTTTCCACAGTCTTGGAAACCCACTAGCAGGTCATTGCAAACATTAGCCAAGCTCAATTTTACAATTCTATGAAAATAAACACAGGCTTTCTTTGAAAGGAAAGGAAAAAGTGACTATGTAAACATATGAGCAACAGACATGGAAAGATTAAACTCTGAATATTAAAGCATCCTCAACCATGACACACTTTAAGCATCACTATACGTTGCTAAGTGGAAAATTAAGGGGAATGAATAGATGATATTCATGGAAATGGATTGATAGAAATCAAGTTATCTAGCAGGAATCCCAAAGACACTCCTCTGAAAAAGAGGTGCAATGAGCTTTCTTAGAAACAGGAGCCAACCAGACTACACAACTGTATAGGGCAGTTATTATCTACCATCCAACTTTCTGTCTTTTCTTCAGTATACTGAGGAAATAATGATTCCATTCCCACCAATGGCAGCCAATATCTCAGAGAGCTTAGATACCAAACCAACAGATAGAGGAAGATGGTGGAACAGGAAGCACCAGGAGTCTGTCCCCACACCTAGACCACCATCTCATTGGCAGAATGTCTGATGTAACCATGTTGGAACTCAGGATCTGTTAAAGGCTTGCTACATCCAGGAGAAGGACTAGATGGTAACCTGTGTTTGATTTCATCTTGTATCACAATAGTCATGACCTATTCCCAACTCCTATCCTCACAGCGGTCACTCATATCCTCATGGTGTTACATACTTGCTCCTCAAGCAGCCTACACACAACTGGTAGGAGTCAGGGTGGACAGTGAGGGCCCCGTCCTCTGCACACTGAGGATCTGATTGCTACTTCTGATCACACAGGTGCCTACACAGAAACTGGCAGCCATGGTAACTCATCTTCCCCCATTGTTGCTGGTCAAAATAATTTCCTCTTTATTGGGGCCCAGCTCTGCTACATTTCCCAGTCTCCCTTGAATGGCAGTGTGACTGAGTGGTATGAATGACACCAAGAGGATGCAAGTCAAAAGCAACATGTGCCACTTCCAGGTTTTGCAGATAATGACCTTCCACAAATAAAGATATCTTCTTATCACTTTTTATAGCCATTGAGGGAGCCAAGGGGACCCACAGGATGGAAGAGCCTTGGTTTCCTGAATCATGTGAAACGCCACCCACCTACTAGGAATATCAGAGAGAAAAATCGACTATAATTGGGTAATCTAAGGACAATTTGGGGTATATTTCACTAGTTTGTACCAGGAAGATGGAGAATCTAGAGATTAAAAGATTGTTTAGAGCATGAGAAGGAGTAGTATACCTCAGGAAGGGAGGTCATACATCATTCCCATCCACATCTGCTCTCTCCCTACTCCAACAGGTACAAGCTCACTAACTCACATGTGAGTGTGACTCTCTTCAGACTGCACTGCATATGGAGTCTCCAGTGTCAGCCTGACAGCCCCTCAGAATTTCCAATGCCACTTCATGGTTCACCACAGGAGATGGTTGTGAAGAAATATTTCCATCTTCCTCCTCCCCAGTTGCCTCTTTTATAACCCCCTGCAGAGGGAGAGCTAAATGGTCCAACTCTCTTACAATGAAAGCAGCCATGAGTCAAGTGCTACTTGGTATTCACACACCATCCTTCTTCCACCCGGCGAGGAGCACTTAACCAAATGACCTCATTAATCTTCGCATGTGCCGTGATCCTTGATCTTTTGGAGGAAGAATAAAGCAAAACAAAACCCCATGAGAAGCAACTGCTCCTTATCCCTATTTCACAGGTGAAGACACTGAGGAAGAAAGTGTGAAGGCTGCAGAAGGAAGCAAGAGGGCATCTGTTGAAATGTTTTATTTCATTAAGGGAAAATCCCTCATCTTCTGATGCCACAAGCTCCAAGAGCTCACGTTTTGTTGAACTAGTACTTCCTTAGAAAAAGTTTGTTAATCGCAGAATTAAACTGACCAAATGATATACCAAATCAATATACCACAAATTGTATACAAATTAATATACCACAGCGAATTTCATCTCCATATGTGTGTATGTGTGTGTATATATATATATATATATATATATATATAATTTATATATGTGTGTGTATGTGTATATATATATATGTGTGAATATATATGTGTGTATGTATATATGTATGTGTGTATATATGTATGTATGTGTGTATGCACATATATAATTTATATGTGTGTATATGTATATATATGTATATGTGTGAAAATATATATATGTATATATGTATGTATGTGTGTGTATGTGTGTCTGTGTGTGTGTGTATATATATATATATATATATATATAGGTGATATATATATATACACACATATACCACCAATTTAAAAAAAGAAAGAAAGAAAAGATCAGTAACAGTAGAGGAAAGGGGAAGGGAGGGGAAGAGGAAGTACTTGGAACCAAAATAAAGCAAATTATATGTCATGCATGTATGTTTATGCCAGAATTAAACCTAATATTATTTATAAATGCAGTGTATTGATGAAAATATTTAAAAATAGTCATTAATGTTTATAAAAAGATACAGGCACAAACACACACACACACCACACACCCCAATAATTCAGTATTTGGTTTCTCTTAGAAAAACAAGATAAAGTCACACACAGCCCATATTCTTGCATTTCAGGGCAACTTATGGTTGTAGATGAGGAGCTATGTTACCTCTGTTCCCACGTTACAGTCTCTAATTTGTTAGTGTTCACCCGCCAATCTTGTGGCCAGTTATTATTGATGACATATGAGTTTCTGGCCCTATGTTAACTACATATCATTAAGGAGCTAAAATATAGATTCATAAATCACCAAATCCTTCCCTTACTACATTCTAGACTTTACCATTTGTAGAATGTGTTTAAAATGATAAGAATAGGGATTACAGGCAGAATCTTGTCTTTTAGTGTTCCTGCCTTCTCCTTTCAACATTGTGTCTGCAGTGACAAGGGAGTGGGACAGGGATACCACCAAGTGGTACCCTGCAAACTGATTCACTGACAATCTCCCTTCTTGCAGAAAGGAAAAGAGAATAAAGTCTACTGAGAAGGTTCAAAATTCACCCTTTACATTGCTGAGCAGAGAAGAGTAGGTGCAAGCTGAAGGAAGACCTGCATAAGAAGGTTTACAAAGCCACAAGTGAGGAGTGTGTGGAAGAAGACCTTGGAGGTGAGGGCTGACAACTTCTGTCCTGTGGAAAGCATTGGACCTTTTGAAGCATGGTGTTGTGGGCAAAAAATAAACTTTTTTCATGGCCAAATCAGGAGAGGAAGAATTATGACAGGACGATTACCAGAGATAGATTATGATGCTTGCTATTAATCATTGAGGAGTAACTACAGGGCTTATTTGGTTAAACAAAAACAAAAACACAAACCCCAATTGATATTGATCAATACCACAGTGAATATGCTATTAGAATGGAAGGGTGATTATGTTAATTAGGTTTAGACTCCAGGACTATTATTACCTAGAAGCCATTAATATACATCCTCACCCTGGTTCATGACTAAGTCCTTCAGCTGAAAGAAATCTATATTAATCCTGAAATTACCACATAGCTGGCTTTAGCAGTTTACATAGTTCAGAGATGTTTATCCTCATCTCTATATCATGCTTTAGACTTTAAACAGCATTATGCATCTTAAGTGATGGTAACAATTATGAAGAAAAATAACAGTAGATGTAATGAACTCTTCTCCAGGTTCTAGGTTAAAAGTATCTATTAAATATGTAATTCCCCCAAAACATCCAGGGAATGTATTCTTATCTCAATTTTACAGGTGAGGAAATGCCACTCCAAGAGTTTTAAGTACCTTGTAGCTAATAAGCGACAGATCTGGAATTAAATGCTAGATCTGTATTGATTTAAGTCTTTGCTATGGTGCTACTCTCACAAAGATTAACAAGGAAATCTTAAGAACTAAATTAATTCCTTATGAAGGTTTAACATTTCATTTTTCTAGGAATGAATCTTTTTGACCAATATTCCCAAATATTTATCTTCTTCTTAATCTATCCTTTCATGTGAAATTTGACTACAATTAATATCTATTACACTTTCTCATTGATATAAAACATTATGCTATTCATTTCCTTCCTTTCTACAAATTCTCTTTTCTAACCTTCTTTTATGTTTGGGCCAAAGAGATTAAAACAGGTTTTGAGATTTAGCAGTCACCTTACACCTACAGGAGCAGAAAATTAATACTTCTGATGTTTGCATTTCCACAGAGTTCAGAAATTCACAGGAGAGCATGTGGCTTGGTAAAGAGATTCATTTGGGACCTCCCAGCATAGAGGGCTCCAGTCATATAAAAAACTTCAGACATTTGAAAAACAAATTTCCAAATGTTTTTCTTGCTCAAACACCCTTACCTTTTTCTTTTTTTTTTTTTTCCTTTCATAGTACTAGTTGACTTAGACACTTACGAAAAGAACTTCCTTTGGGAAATTTTAGTTTTTATGTATGTGAGCAATAAAAGTCTGATGCAGCCTCTTAGTCAACAGAGATCCGTGCCAGGCATATAATTATAAGATCACCAGCAGGAGAGTCTACAATAATTGATCGTGACAAATAGTAAATGGCTGAAGGCAGGCACAGATATTATAAATAAAATTGTTTTTTAATTTAATCTTCAGTGTTCATCTGGATTCTATGCATTGTGTATAGCATCTCAGAGACTCTTAAATAACAGCCATTGACAGGAGTTTGGGGCTTTCTTTTAACTTCATCTCCCATTTTCCTAACAAGTACAAATGTGTTTTGAGAACATTTAGAGATTTAAATTGAACTTTTTTTTTTTTATAAAACTAAGCAGATACAAAAATCCAACAGGATAAAATTACAGTTGAGGGAATTATGACCTCAGTCATCTGCATACAGTTCTCACATTCAAGAAGACTTTGAGAATTTTCCACCACCTTGAAACTTTCAGAATAATTGGGAATTTTTCTGAATAATTGGGAATCAAAGACATCCTCTGATACCAACATTATTTTTTTAAAAAGGAGATTTTTCTATTCTTTTCTCCAGAATTTTATGTTCATTAATCATCCAAGCAATGAAGAGAACCCAGTTATGTATGTATGTATGTGGGAGCAGTGATGTACTAAAGTATTTAAATTAACTAACAAATGTGGATTAAACAACTGCCTTTTTCTTTTTTCTGAAAAGGCTAAAAGTATACTCCAAGATGAAGTATATTACTAATTTCCAGAATGTATTTAAAAATCATAATATGAGACAAAACAAAATAGTTAAGTTGAATGAGACATCAACTATCTAGAGACATTAAGTAATCACAATGGCATCTGTATCACTGATGTACTAGGTGTAGAACATGCCAAAAAGATCTCATTAAAATTGGGAAAGAGTAGTATTTTGTGACTCATAGTGCTTAAAAATTCATCAACTTTCAATCAAAAACTGTATTGTATGTGTACTTCTGTGTATGTGAGTGTTCTTAATTTCAAAAGCTAATACAAATTAAATTTTTACTTAGTTTCTGAATACTTAGTGCAAACTACAGGTGACCCTTCAACTTTTAAGTTCATCATGACATGAAACTCAGGAGATTTTGCACAAAAATCTACCACTTCACTTTGTTTGAAAAACAATAACCAATATTAACTTTATAACTTAATATCCTAATTTCTGGCCCACAGTAAAGAAAATTTATTTCTTTTAAAAAATGAATTCTCAGTATACTCAAAGTTTCTGCTGATTTTTCAGTTGCAAAATACAGCTATTATTTCTAAGTAAGAAAGATAGAACATTCAACATGTTTTACACATATTAGTCATCTCAGACTGACTTGGGTCCTAAGTAAGATTCTTAGCCTGATTTTCAGGGCCTGAAATCAGCAGCTTCTACGCTGGGGAAGGCATTGTTGTTAATCCAAGGAGGCTATAATTAAGTGGATCTCATAAGCTTTCATGAGACAGCTTGATAGACTACTGGTCTGATAAGTTATTAAATATGGTTTTGATTTTTTAAAAGGCAATAACAAAAGAAATCAACAAATAAAATAGTTGGGACTTATCCTGGGGCATAGAACCATATCAAGACCCTGGGTTCTATAAAAACAAATTGCATTAATACCCTAGAGAATAAACCAGCATTCCTAAACACAACATGATATTGAATAAATTCCTGAGGGGCTGGGGATGTGGCTCAAATGGTAGCATGCTCACCTAGCATGTGTGAGGCACTGGATTAGATCCTCAGCACCACATAAAAATAAAATAAAGATATTGTATCCACCTAAAAAACTTAAAAAAAAATAAATATAAAAAATAATAATAATAAATAAATTCCTGAAATGCGGTTAAAACTACTAGATATTCCAAATAAATAAATGGTTTATGAGAGTATAAGTTTAATAAAATAGGCACTTTTAGCTAACATATCTGAAAGAAAAGTTTAGTGCCACCTTTTCATAATGTAAGTGGTTTCTTGCCCAGTAATTAAATTGCCTTCTCTAATTCTATTCATTTGTCTACTGAGCAAGCACCTTGTCAAATACTATATATAATGGACACTTTTTCTGCCATGATGGGATTCTCTTTAATTGGTTTTAAACTATTGGCATGGCTTTTCATAGAAATAATTCAAATATACTGTTTAACTTCCCTGGGTGTGGACTTTCTTATTTGCAAAATGGGAAAACACATTTTTTAATATCTCAGAGTATACTTTTAAAATGACTTCAAATAGCATCCATATGAGGATGTGAAATGAAATACAATGAGTTCATTCTCCTCTGAATTGTCTCTGAAATGCTTATGTGTCTACCTTGCCCCAATAACACCATTCTTAGGTTAGTGGCTAATGGACAATCAGTCTTTCAGAATGAAAGGACTGAGCCTCAAGCCATGTGACCCCACTTCCTTGATTGTAATCATCTACACCAGAGTTGGAATGGGAACTCATGGCACCTTGGTTATGGAAAGCAACTATGTTATCATGTGTTATTGACAGAGACCACCCAGAGGATCTCCACATAAGGTAGTAATACACTCAAAAACGTTGTCTTGGGCCAGGTGCAGTGGCCTGTAATCCAAGCAGCTTAGGAGGCTAAGGCAGGAGGATCGTGAGTTCAAAGCCAGCCTCAGCAAAAGCGAGGTGCTAAGCAACTCAGTGAGACCCTGTCTCTAATTATATAAAATAGGGCTGAGGTTGTGGCTCAGTGGCCGAGTGCCCCTGTGTTCAATCCCTGGTACCGAAACAAAAGAAAAAAAAAAGTCTTGGAGGAGGATATGAATGCACATAAAGGTAGTCTAAAAATGATTCTTGATGGAAGATAAAACGTAGATCTGCCTTTGAAGTAATAATTAAAACACATTATTTCCAACTCTCCAGTTGTTCACTGAACATTTCAGACTGGGACCCCTCTGAGATCCAGAGTCTCTAGAATTGAAATGGCTATCTAGAGATTTCACTATATTTCTTTAGTTCCCATGTGTGCTTATAATAAGCCCTTGTCACCCATGATAGCACTTTCCCCCATAACTTGTAATAGTTCAAGTAATACACACCTTCGCAGGCCACAAATTATATATTTACTTCATTTACTTAGCTAAAGTAAAGCAAGAATGTGCTTGCTTATGTTTTAAAAAATGCCACATGCTATAATTTGATGACATAGTCAAAAAGGTAATGATAAATTTTGTTGGCCCTTGCACAACCCTATCAAATGTAAATCGTGGCCCCAGAGCAACATAGCAAAACATCATGGATTCAGGAGGGAAGATTCTCTTAATGATGGGCTGGGGTGCAGAGACTCTTGTTAGAATTTATCGCCATGTAAACATACCATCTATCCAAAAAATAAATTAATACAAATGAAAAACCAACTAAAGGTAAAGAAAAAAGAACATGGAAATAGTGTTTATAAAAATGGAGGGAGAAAAGGAGTGAGCAATGAACATTGAGAGCCTAGACCAAAAGCATTATACTTTCTATAATATTATTTCTGAAGTAAGGAAGGAGGACAAAGTCACATGTCAATTAGGCCAAATGGCCTAAGGGCACCTTCTACACATCAAATCAGGTGGTGAAGTGCTTCCTAGGGGACTTTACTGAATCTGGGAACCCTGAGACACTTTGGTTTATATCCAGAGTGTTTTAGGGAACATGCCTTAGCTTACATGCAATTGAAAACAATTGGAAGTATTGTTGGTTCCTCTGAGATTCTTCCAAACTTGTGAATGCTTTAGAAGTGACTAGGGGAAGTTTTCTTTCACATAAATTTAAAAAAAATTCAGACAATAAAGATATTTGGCAGGATGGGGGGTGGGAAGCTATGAATGCTACAGCATTGTCTTCATTCAATGGGAGATGGTTTAGAAGCCTCAAGAATCTCTCTACTTTACATGATGCTAATTAGTCTCACAAAGCTCTAAGTTAGTTCAAGAAGTTGAAAGACATTTTTCCTGTGTTAAAACAACAGGTTAATAATAAAATAAAAAAATCAACCAAATGTGATTTTTAAAATTCTAATAAAGAGTCTCTAGAATTAAAGCACCTTTCACCACTATATCTGGATGGAGCAAGGACCAGTCCCATAGCTTAAGGCTACATTGCCAGTGTGTATATACAAATGTTTGGACTACAGAGTTCCATTGGTTTTGTTTGGTCTAACTCACCCCTACTTTTTCCATAAGTTGCATTACTTTTAGTGTATGATTTGCAAAACATTTAGTCTTAGAGGAACTACCCATGATGATATAGTAGCATCATCTCTGTATGGTTTTCCATGCAGTAGGTCCAATAGCTCTCAATCATTTCTATGCAAAACCTTATCATGGAAATGTATTCATTTGTTCAACCAACTTTTATGCATCACTCCCCAAGTAGCCTCCATGGTAAAGATATGACAGTCAATAAGATACCGAAAATAGTAATGTGATTTTGTACTCCAAAAGAGTAGTATAAAGATTCACTGTGGGAACTCACTTCAGTAGTATAAATACTCACTCTTAGGATGGGTTGGAAGAAAGGTATGGTAAGAAGCTTGGCTCCCAGAAGTCTTTTCCTTCACGTTGTCCCATTGTTATATAATTCCCTCCCCATATGTGTGGGCTAAATCTAGTGACTTGCTTCTATCCGACAGAACATAACAAAGTTATTGGATATCATTTCCAAGATTAGGTTGTAAAAGACTGTGATTTCCATCTCCTTCATACTCTGCCTGTGACTCTTCTCACTTACTGGCGGTGATATAGTAAGCTGCTGTGTTGTGAGCTTCCATATGGAGAAGCTCATGTGATAAAACACAGGCCTCAGTCCAATATCCCATAAAGAACTAAATCTTGCCAACTACTACAAAGTGATATTAGAAGCAGATCCTCCAGCATGCACACCTCTGACCAACCCCTTGAGTGCTATCCTATGAGAAAACATGAGACAGAGGACACAGCTAAGCCACTCCCAGATTCTTAACACACAGGCATCATGAGTCCATAAGTTTTATAGTAATCCAGGAAATACTGGGGTGATTTGTTATGCAGCAACAGATAGCTAACACAGAGGGAAGGTTCTTCTCCACGAATGGAACAATTGAGTAAAGTTAAATTGAAGGACAAGTTCTCAAAATAATTGATGGGTAGGAGAGCATTCCATTCACAGGGAAAGCAGATATTCAGGTTGCACTGAGAACAGAAATGAGTTAGATACTACTAAAATATAACTGCTTCTGGAGATGGGTAGCCAATAAGACAGTAAAGGTGAGCAACACAACATTCAAAAGATATGGAGATTTTTTTAAAATACACTTAAGCCAGTTGTGGTGGTACATACTTGTAATCCTAGCAACTAAGGAGGATAAGGAAGGAGGATTGCTAAGTTCAAAGCCAGCCTCAGCAACTTAGAAAGATCTTATCTCAAAATAAAAAAATAAAAAGGGCTAAGAATAAAATAAAAATTAAAATGGCTAAGGATAAAATAAAAAGAAAAAGAACAGCTCAGTGGTAAAGTACCCTTGGGTTCAATCCTTCATACCTCAAAAATATTTCAAAAGATATAATATAATAATCTTTATTTATAACTTACAAGATAAATCAGTTAACAAAATTATGACAAGTACATGACTATACCAGAGTGCTTAGAAATCCCTAAATCTTAAGCTAGAAATTTGTCTAAATATGTTTTTGAAATAGGTTAGATTCTGCCCTGAATACAGAGTCTTGGAGAAGCATAATGCACTGCTAATCATCTACTAATCATCCCAAGTTCTTGAAAATCCTAAGACCCTAGGAAGCAACATAACTTCTTTCAGCATTGCATATTTTTCTGCACTGAATTATATCAGCATATTTTTTACTATTAAATTTCCCTCTGTATCTAGAAATCCAACAATGGAACATTTAGGCTTCTACCATGTGACTGTCTTATGGGAAAAGTTCAAACCAGAGGCAAGTTCTTTTTGGATTTTGATGAGTCCCAGCTTTCACAGAGAACAAGCAGTACTAGTCACAGAGAATGAGGGCACTTCCAGACAAGGGTCACCAATTTCCCCAGGGCATCCAGGTTTCAGCACTTGATTAAAAAAAGAAGAGGAGAAGAATGCTTTAGAACCTTGGTATGGGCATTCCCATAATCTTACACATGTGCACACACCTTCAGAAAGAAGAAGATAAATGTGTGTGATAACTGACTTTCCCCAAAGACTCTTCTGCTTAAGTCATAAGGGTGATTCAAAAAACAGACTGTCTGCTTAAAAGGGCACATTGAACTCTCCTGCCTAGTCTTCCTTTGACACCTAAACATTGTCAAGATGGAATTATAGGAACAGGAAAAGAAAGAAAAAGAAAAGGAAAATAAGGGAAGAGAAAGCAACCATATTTAGGATGACAAAGGAGAAAGAAAAATGAGCCCTTGCTGGTATGGCATAGAAATGGTTTGATAAACAAAAGAAAGAAAAAATAAATTGGCAAGAAACTGAAACCTGCAATGAAAGGTAGACAGATTTGTAAGAATCATTAAGCAATGTTAACTACAGTGAAATAAAAAGAACTGTCAAGTGGCCATTGGCCCTGTTCCTTTTAAAGAATTAATAAAACCAATATGTGAATGATTTCATGTAATTGCAGCAGGAACTCACGATGAGGTGTAATTACAAGTGCATACCTTCTGAGAGTCTCAGCCACTTTTATTGACTTTGCTATCTTTGGTATTGAACCTGGGATTGTGTGGTCACAAATGCTCTCTGCCTCAAGTTAATGTAGACATTCTTGTCTATAAGTTTATTAAGCATTTAAGGAAGAACTGTCCACCAGAATATTCTGCATTGATGGAAATATTCTATATCTATACTGTCTAATCTGGAAGATGCTACCTGCATATAGGTAGCCACTAAGCACCCGAACTATGAATACTGCAATTAAGGAACTGAATTTTTAATTTTATTTAATTGGAATTAATTTAAACAGGCACATGGCCAAATTTTACTCTGTTAGAAAGCATGGATTCATAGGAACTTTAGGGAAAGCAGCAGGATTTTATGTTTCCTATGTAAATTACCAGTGCATGATCAGCACAGTTAGAGGTAATGTAAGGCTTTGCAGGAATTCCTAAATGAGGGCCATGACAGTCATATAAACCAATAAGTTTAAAAGATTATATATGGGGGTGGGGTAGTGGGATAACAGCCAGTGATAATTTACCCAAAGAATAATACTTCTTTTAATACTCAAGAAAACATTGAAAAATGCCAATACAGGAGGTATATAATCCATGTTGCAAAACACTAACACCCCCTTGGAAATTTCCAATTGTCTAAGAAAGAACTGTCAAAAGGCTTAAGTAGACTGTCTCTAAACTAAAACATGTTACACAAATTGGCTTTACAAAAGAAAAAACATGCAAATTAAAGGGGGTGGAAAACTATTATTAAAAATGATGCAGTCAGGGGGCTGGGGTTGTGGCTCAGCGGTAGAGCACTCACCTAGCATTTGCGAGGGCCTGGGTTCAATCCTCAGCACCACATAAAAATAATAAATAAAATAAAGGTATTGAGTCCAATTACAATTAAAAAATAAATATATGTATTTTTAAAATAACGTAGTCAAATAGAAGATTACCATATGCATTGGATCAAAACTTGAAGTCATTGTCTCATCATGATTTTAACTAAAGTTCAAAGTCGATAGCACTCTTTATACAGAAACAAACTAGATCAAGAGCAAGCTGGTAATTTACATATGGCAAAGATGGAATTTATTACTGTTCTTTATACAAAGATACTTCTGTTCTAGGACATTCCTTGGACAGTACCAGACACCCTGGCAAAGAATGAATAAGACACAAATAAGACTTCTACAAAGCTTGACTCACTCAGCACATATTAATTTGACCCGAGGAAATCAACAATGTATACTGATTTTCAGATTACAATCACTTGAGTAATTTAAGATGTAGGGCTTTAAGTAGAGAAAGGAGTGCCACACTTATAAATACCTAGAAGTTCCATTGCTCAGAGAAGCTTTTAATATGCAGCCTCTGTGTGCATTTAACTTGTATTGAGACATTGTCTCAAGAAAGGTAAGAACTGATGTTCTTCTTATTTGTGCCAATTACATGCTAAGAGATGCTGGAATCTTTCAAGTCATTGACATAGCAGAATTTTTTTCTCATTTGACTCTGAATCTTATTTGATTTATTGAACCATGGCTAAGCAACACTTCATAGCGATTAGCTACCATGCCATTGATTTCCATGAGTGTCTTCACATTCTCAGATTAAATATATAAGGTAATACAGTATTGGCATACATAAATATAATTTCAATGTGATAAGTAATTTTTATAAAAAGATTTTAAAAATTTTAAAGTATTGGAATACACAACCAGGCTCATAGAAATATTAAAACACCCAACATGAACCCTTCTTTCATCTATACATGGAAATCAAATAACTACGATGCCTAAAATAAGCAACTAAAATTTGCATAATATATTGGATACTACTTGAAAACTGGGTTTATAATATAGTTTTATTGAATTCTTTAGATAAAGGCATATCAATAGCATATATAGACACTAAAACTAGAAAAAATGAGGAGACAACATAATTAGAATCAGACCAATGAGCACAGAAACCAGTCTATGTGTTCAGTCCAAGACACATCAGCCTCTGTGTTTTGATGCTGCTAACTCCAAGCTCAAATATACTCATGATTTAGTAATAGTCCCTGTGTGTATATATATAGGTACACCCAAGCAATGCAGTCTATAGAGGCAGACACCTCCCACAATTATAGGAATAAGAACATGTTTAAGCCCTCAAAATTTTCATCTGAGAGGGCACAAATTATGATTGAAACTTGGTCAAGATTAAAGTGCAACAATTTAACATAGCATTTCACATTTTCTCTTTCTTGCAGTGTTCCACCTAATGTGTTAGGTTCTAATTGCTCCGGGCTATTTGGGAAGCACATTTATCAAAGATAACTTGGGGGCAACTTTTTGCATTATAAACCTATTAGTGACTGGGAATTTCCCTCTATTAAATTCAAACACTTAGATTCAGACTGACCAAGCAGTGATTATGAAAAGTTGGAGAACTGTTCCAAACATGGGAGCTAAAGAGGCCAGCTGTTAGTATAATGACTTCTCAGAGACACCTCAATTTCACAGTGTCAGAAACCAATGCACTTGAAAAACATTCTGCTTTAGAGGAATAATATGAAATTATCCTAAATGGAAGCTTTCAGAATAAGGAAATGGCAGGGTATTAATTAAGGATCCCACTCTGGTGTGTGTGTGTGTGTGTGTGTGTGTGTGTGCGCGCACGCGTGCACTTTCCTTTTTTGTCAATGATTACATTTCATATTAAAATTGCAGTTACAGAAACGAGATATGGCCAATATTGTCCAGAGCTTGACATTCAGAGACACTAACTAACAAGCTAAGTATCTGTTAACTGTTTCCTTTCTCTTGCCTCCTCTGTAGAAAACCTCTCTCTCAAATCATCCACACTGAAATAGAAATGACATGCAAAATAGTTTGCAAACAATGCTTTCCTTAAAGAAAATCACTTTCTCATTTTTCTCCCATCTTCTTCCCCACCAGATTGCATTGCACTCCTTAATGTATCCCTGCATGAGAAAAAATAAGCGGATTCCAGAATCTTCCCCTCCTTTTCTGCATTCTCAAAGCAAGACCTAAAGCTTGTCAAATGTAGAATGTGATGCTGAACCTATGGCAAGTTCAAGCAATGAAGGGCAAAGGTAGGAACCAAACAAAACAATCCCAAAGAACCCATGTTGAGCAAAGCCAGCAAAGAAATTATGCCAGGATGAAGTTCATGAAGCTCACGCAGGCCAAAAACCTTGCTCCTAAGAGCTCCCCATGTGTAGTTGCTAATGCACCGGAAATGTGATTAGCTGCCTGAGAAAGGCCTAGAATTACTCTCATTCTGACTAGATTACTGGATAATTAGATTGGTAGCACTCTTCCCAGTCTGTGGCTGTCAGATTAAATCCAGCTGGTTCTCTTCAGATAACTGTCATGCTTCACAATAACAAACAGAAAGTGACACGGTGAAGAGTTTTATTTTTAAAGTGTTCAAAGAATCAAAATGCCTATTTTTTCTTAATAATAAAACATGAAAAATGTTCAATGGACTTGAATTTATTCAGATTGTCATTATATTTGATTAAGAAAATGCTACCAGACATAGTCTGTCCAGACAGGCTTAATCTGTGTTGGTAAATGGAAATCAGCAGGCTTGGCTGGTCTTCTCTGGGATCTGTGGATAGAAAGGCAGCCTGGAACTACCCAGAGAGGGAAGGGTAGTTCTTTTTTAACGTGGTGAGTCTCCAGCCTTTTACAGCACAAGTCAAGTTCAATAAGGTATACAGAGCACTTCTCTAAGCCCCGGAGAGATCTATGGAGCTCTTCTTTCTCCCCCTGCAGGACAAGGACACATACCCTTTGTACTTTAAAAACATTTACTCTTTGGTACCATTAAAAGACAATAAACAAACTGATAGAAGAAAAGCACAAATCCAGGTTCTTGTAAAGTTCCCTTAGTCTTATTCTTCTATTCCTACTGACTGTATTTTCTTTCTTTCTTTTTTTTATTGCTTAGGCAAGTTCTGACACAGTGTCCCCTGAGATATGTACCCAGGCCCCTGGCAGAAGATGGGAAGAGGTATGGAGAGAGGAGATGCTCTCTTAGGTAGTACACACAGACTCATGAATTTTTATTTCTTTGTGTAAATAGGACTGATTTTCTATTTATGACATAAACATAATGTTTTGTTTCAAATTGAACTTTCAAAAATAAACGTGAGACTAAGGAAAAGTTTGACATTCGGATATGGCAAAAATTACACATGTAAGAGACTGAAAGGAGCAACTGGGTGTAACTGAGTGTGAGGGAGAGCTGGGAGCCAGACCTGCTGGTGAATCCCAGCAAGTGCATAACTGCATACTTTCAGGTAAGCTCATTTATGTCACCTAGCTTCAGGATCCACTTCATGGGTAGACCCACAATTTATGCCCATTCTGATCACAGACACTCAGAAGATATCAGCAGTGAGCCCTGTCACAGTACGTGTGTTGAACAAATGGAAGCCGTTATTGTTTTTAAATCTCTTCATAAAATGTTCAAGAAATGTCAGCTCCCTGTGACTAAGACTTGTCTAATTCTCCCTTTCTCCATTTTTTGGTTCCTTCTCAATTGGGAAGACAGGTCTAAGAGGGATTCCTTGGTTTCTAATGTTGAATGTTCATTTCCAAGTCCCCCAAAGGAACCGTGTAGGTTTTACTAGGCCTTTGCTCCTCATAGATCCCACTAACTCCAGCATAACTGCCCTTCTCTTTCCATCCCTAACCCTATGCAAAGAACCTGCCTTGACAAGGTGCTCAACAGACTCTACTCCAGTGAATGTGTTCATTTAAGAAGCAATAAAATATTCTTCAAAAGATTGAAAGGTTCATATAATACAGAGGAGATAAAATGAGCTGTCAGTTTCTAAAAACTCAATGGAATGGGCTTAAAATTAAATATGTGCTGTATTTATTTATTTTTTTATTCTTTTGCAAAAGAAAGTGAATGTATTTATTGTTTAAAGAGTGTTTCAGGGGTTGGGGTTATGGCTCAGTGGTAACAGTGGTAGAGCACTCGTCTAGTATGAGAGAGGCCCTGGGTTGGATCCTCAGCATCACATATAAATAAGTAAAATAAAGGTATTGTGTCCACCTGCAACTAAAAAAAAAAAAAAAAAAATTAAAAAGAGTGTTTCATATGCTGTTAAAACAAAGAATTGGCACAAACTTACTGTAATGAATGTTAGCAATACCTAAAAATATGCATTAAAAATATATTAGAATATTACCATTTGATTCAGTAATTCCAACTCTAGAAATTGATTTTAAAGTAATTGTCCTGGATTAGCACTATATTTAGTTATAAGAAGGACCAATGTAACCTTCTTAAAATGTCAATGATCTGGAAATATCTACTATTTTCAAAAATAACCTATTGAATCATTTATGATGCTTCCTTACAAAGAGAAAAGCATGTGGCCACTGAAAATGATGTTTTGGAACAATATTTAGTAACAGATTTATTTAAGTTATATAAAGTTTAACAATGAGATTAAAAATACAATGTGTAAGAGTAGATTTATTTTTGTATTTTGTGTTTAAGCAAAAATGTAAGAATAAAAGATTCCCAAATGATAGTTATACTCGCTGGGGTTGGAACATAATTTTTATTCTCTTCTTAGAATTTCTTTCCCTGAAGTTTCTATTATGAATAAATACCAATAATGGCTAATTTATTTTTGTACAGTTGGCCAAGGACTATGCCCTGTTTGCTATGTGCATTAACTCATGTAATCCTCAGAAAAGCCCTATAAAATTGAAACGTTCATTATTCCCATTTACAGATGAGTAAACACAGCTGCAGAGGAGGTAAATAACTTACCCAAGGTCACACAGCAGTAAGGAGTTGAGCTGACCTTCAGACTATTTTATCTGACAGCGAAAACTGAACATTTTAGGGTTACATACAACAGGGATTCATAATATTAATCTTAAAATAGGGGGGAAATTACCTTTAAAAGAAGGAAAAGAAGCCAAGAATCACTGTATGATTGATAGCAAAAGGAATTGTACAGATGAATGTAAAATCATTAAAATGCTCCCCCCTCCACTTTGAAACAGAGGCATTTATGCATGATCTAAAATTTTGCAGAACACACCATATTTGGAGAACCCAAGGATTTTATTTCATGTTCAATAGTTGAATCAATATATATCTTTCTTAAATATACATAGTGTAGTATACTTCTGGATACTATAGGATTTTAAAAAGAGTATTAAGCTTTGTTGATCTTCTATGGAACTTAAGAATTATTTGTTGAAAACACATGAAAATGATTTTTATCTCCCCATAGTTAAATCATTTTTCACTTTATTATAGAGGAACTATATAACCAAGGTCAACAACACAGCATTTAGAGAGAACCCTTCTACCTTTTGGTATTTGTTCTTTCTGGTGTGTGTGTGTGTGTGTGTGTGTGTGTGTGTGTGTGTGTGTGTGTCTGTGTGTGTCTGTGTGTGTGTATGTAACCAAAATGTCAATGGCATATGCCAACCCAGATCTTCCAGGTTTCTGGAGTCACCCACAACACACCTGGATCTGCTTCTGTATCATTGTGATTTTATTATCTTCTCACTGGCATACAGCAGTGGCACAGGAGGGGATTACGTCACACTCAGTGAAGAGTTTACATGTTCACAGTGGATACCTTCAATCCTGTGTACCTTCCTCATCCTCACCATCTGAACACCTCATGGAACATTTGCTCATTTTTCTCCTTCTCCTCTAATCTTTCATTCAGTCTCCTTCTCTTTTCCTTAACGTATCTTTCCTTGCTTAAGAGATATCCAGGAAACTAAAGGTGGACTTCTGAGGCCAGTTTTTGCAATGACACCTTCTTTTATTCTGTTTTATATTCTGATCATTTCTGATCATACTCTGTTTATGTGTGTGTGTGGGGGGGGGGTAGTAGTCTTAAATTCTGTCGTGAACTTTTTTTTGTCATTGAATATTTTATGATGGACATTTCCTTATCTTAGTGTAAATCCTTTGTAAACAGAACATTAGGACAAATAAAATTTAAACTTAAAGATATAATAGTATGATTTTCCAGAGTTTGTAGAACAGGAAGTTTCATCAGTGGTGTTTATACAAATGTAATCCCCTTGGATACTTTCATTTGGTAGGTCTTGGAAAGGATTAAGGAATCCTTACTTTATAATGAGTGCTTCCAAATTAACTCTCCCTGAATATGACCATGACCCTCTCCTTGGACAAAAAAGTCATATTCAACTTTTTGCAAAACTAGAGAAATACTTTTGAATTCTGATGATTTTTATGCACAGATTAAGTTAAAGCACTTAAAAGTTCAGCCCAGGTTAACCATCTAAATATGCCTAAAGTCCCATCCTGGTCTCTTTCTCCAAATTGGACTATTTCTTACAATAGGACTTTTCTACCATTATGAGTAAACTAGAATAACTTGAAAATAAATCTACAAGACTTTAAAACAATGAAAGCAACTTTTAATCCTTGGGGGAAGAGAGTTATTCTGATTGATAGTTTTAGGCAGTTGAGGAATCTGAATATGTTTTTTAATGTCTCAAATTTTACAAATGCAGTTTTGTTTTACTCTTACAGAAAATTTTGAAGTTTGAAGCAATGTCTGATGAGCTACAAGGTTTGCATTAATTCGTAGCATCTAACGTAAATAACTAATCCATGCCTTAAAATAGACAGCTTGGTAACATTTGAAGAATAGCACATTTTCTCAACCTTTCCTACTGTATTTCAAATCAAGAAATGTCTGTGATGAAATTTTAGAAACTATGGAATGTGTTGGCATGTTTGTTCCTTACAGATCTTCACAGACTTCAAATGCTTCACAAGTCATTCACTTGAAAGGCAACTGTTACTTAGGTATTGAGGTTTTTTTTGTTTTTTTTTGTTTGTTTTTTTTTGTTGTTGTTTTTTTTATAGTTCTAAGATGAGGAAGAATTAAGAGCATTCCCTAAATACAGACCACAAGAAAACTCTGTCAGGTAACAGAAAATAGTGATAATTTATCCAGTAATTTTGCAGCTGTGAAGGAAAAATCTTGTAAGCCACATGATCCAGGGAGATTAAATGAAACTCTCAGGGTAATATTACAGTATCAAAAGTTATAAGTTACAGCCTTAGTGGATTAATGATTTCTAAATACATATCTATCAGCTAATATAAGATAGGCTTATAATCTACTGTTGACTTGGATTAAATTTTAATGCATGCTTTTACTCAAGAAGAATCATATGCCTCATTATCCTGTCCTCACATGCTTTCTAACATGCATAAAATTACAAGAATAAAACTCATAGGCACATTGTTCTCAGTCATATTGAAATTGCATTTTAGGCTCTGATGTTTTTTGTTTGGAGGGGTTGGAGAAGACTATCTGTCTATCTATTTATTTATTTATTTCCAAGAACACCTTTCCAACTTAGTTACTGGGCTCTCAAAGACCTTGACCTATGTGGGTCCTACTAACATCTGGCTGTTTAAGAAAAGGCATACTTTTACAACTCAGGATTGCCTCCAAACAGAATTAATATCCAAAAAAAAGATGAAGAGCTTTTTCCAATGGCAGTTTAAAAAAAAAAAAAAGATGGTATCTAATTATCATCAGTGGCTTCTCAGAGGCCTTTATAAATACTTCCAGAGTTTTGAGCATTATTAGTAAGTTTGTTTATTGCTCTTTAAGTGATTTCTTCCATTTTATGAAGAAAGAAATGGTCTACTCTAGTGCCCATGTTGTTATGGGTACTAAATGCTTCATAAACGTATCCTGGTAATAAATACTCTATAATGAGGAGACAAGGGACTTACAAAGTTAATACTCAACACAGTGCTCTTAGTCAAGATCCATCATGCTGCCTGTTCCTACAGGAAAACTGCTTCTTAAACTTGCCTGTGAGGAACAACCTGAGATGCCTGTAAAAATACAGAAACATGGGGGCTGGAGAATAGTGATTGCTTAGCATGTGTGAGATCCCATGTTGAATCCACAGCACCACAAAAAATGAACAAAATCAACAACAACAAAGTACAGAAACCAGGACATCACCCAGAACTTGAGCTCCAAGAGAAGAATTGTACATTCTTGATTAAAAAAAAAAAAAAAAAAAAAACCAGACACAGAGCTCTTGCTGAATTCCTTCATTTGCACAAGCACCAACAGGAAACAGCAGTCCCCAGGGATGTCAATCTGGACTGTCTTAGAATCAGAAAATTAAGTAGAAATAAACCCACCAATAAGCAACATGGAAAAAAATCAAAAGTGATGCTTCCTGCTGAAACAAACTTTTGACTATCATCATTGTAAATAAAAAGCTCATCTGCGCTCATATGCTCATATTATCTTCAGCCTCATTAGGAGCTTCTACACTGCTAATACCAGGGACCGATATTAGAAACGGTTATATTGCACATACACATGACATGTTGCCCAATCCTTCCTTGAAATGCCCTGCCTGCTACTTTACATAACTTAGACAAATAGTTGCCTGCTCTTTCTGTACTGATAAATCTTTTGTTCTTGGTTCAACCCATTACTTTGCTCATTAAAGAAAATAAAACCTAATTAAAATGGGGCTACACATACCTATTTGGAAAATCACCTCCCATGGTAGAAAGACTGAAGCAAGTAACTGTGCATTCATTTAGCATGTGAAATCCTGCTGTGCAAATGCATTTACTCTGGAGATGATGCTGGCAATGCACTTCCAGCCCAAATGCTCACACAAAATATCTTTGCTTCTAATACTCTACCCACAACCAGAAACCTATTAAATGCTTTAAATTTCATTTCCAAGGAGAAAATGCGTTGGACATTTTATAATCCAAAAGCCATATCAAGAGGACACAAAATAACAATGAAATTCTGGACATGGTCCCACCCTTCCCTCACTCATTCACCAACAGTTCTAGTGAAAGAGCACTTGTTGACTAGCCATTGTGTATTTGATTTTCTTTAGGATAATTTTTATTTGCACTTTACAACTATTACTAACTTCAAAGAATACTGACAATTTTCAAGTTATGAAGTTAAAAGGCAGCCAACTATCAGCTGGAGTCACTGCAAATTAATTCTCTCTTACAAGGCCACACTGGGTCATTTCCTGTATTGATGGCAATAAGTAGCAGTTATTCTAATATAAAAAAACAAGTGAGGGTAGTAATGCTTTTCTGATTAAGATGCTCAGAAGTGGACAGGACCTAGACTTGGTATAAAACAAGGATGATTTTATACTGTTTGTGGTTGGAACTGCTATTTATCTACACAATGCACATTCCTTTCTTTCTGGAAAACAAAACAACAACAATAAATAAATAAATAAAAATAACAACAATATAAGCAACAACAAACCCTGATGTCCTTGAAGGCAGCCATTGACTCTTGTAAACACTTGCTTTACCTAGCATCCCTTGCAGCTAGGTTGCCCTATGACATTGTTGGACCAATGAGAAGTAAAATAAGCTGTAATGGAATTTGGCTTTCTAGCTTTTGGAACAGTCTCTTCCTGGCTTGCTATTTTTTTTCTTTTTCTTGCCTGGAGTGCAGATGGAGACACAGAATTCAGAAGGGGGTTAGGAGGATCAGAGATGCCTAGAGAAATAGATACCTTAAAACTACTATATCTTAAATGTTGTTAGAACATAAGTCTTAAGGTATAGGAACCATTTTTATCTTATTCAATATGTATCTTCAATGCCTAGAACACAGCTGACACAGAATGAAACGTTTGGGATCTTCTCAGTGATGAATACATTAATCAATTGACTGGAAACAGTGAGTAAGGAGGCAGTTAGTATAAGAAAAGAGTCAGAGTGAGATTAGAAACACTTCAAGTCAGTCCTCATAGGTCCTGGTAAGGATATGCCTTTTACCCTGAGTGAGATATGGCTGTTTTCAGGAGAAAACTAGGAGCTATAAACCAATGGTTTAAAAGGAGCTCTCTATATGGAAAATAAATAGCAGGCTGCTGAACTAGAAGCAAGAACAGCCAGGAGACATAGCAATCCAGGAAAAAGTTGATTCTGGCTTGTGCCAAAATTTTACCTGTGTAGAGAGTAAGAACTGGTCAGATTTTGAACATATTTTTAAGTTAGAGACATGAGGAATTCCTAACAGATTACAGGTAGACTGAGAGGATAAAAGATAAATCAAGGATACTTCCAAAGTTTTTGACCTAAGCAATGATAAGTGTGGAGCTGTCAATAACTGAGATGGAGAAGCCTGCAGAATTAGCACGATTGTTGGAAGACATCAGGACTTTAGCTATATATTTGACATGAAATATCTAATAGATGTCTATATGCAGATGTCAAGAAGGCAGTAGTATCTAAAAGATGAGATTTGAGAGGAAAACTTGATATGGAGATATAAGTATTGAGAATCAGCAGCCACACACAGATAATAATTTAGTGTGATATCATTAAGGTTGTGAAAGTAGGGAACTCTGGTGAGTCTTGAATGCTTGAACTATGGAACGATAGATGAGTAGTAAAGTTGGTCTGGTAATGATTGACAAGATTGCCTGAGTGGTCTACAGCTAGAAGTAGAAATGCTGGGTAGAATATTGTGGTAGTAATTCAGGCCAGAACTAGTGTACTATAGAAAAATGAAACTCACTGAGCACATGTGGGTGGAGGGTTGATTATGGAACACAGGGAATGAAATGATGGTCTCTTGGGAAAATAAACATGTATTTTTCCAACATAAAGGAAGAGGAAGCATTAGAATATTTCCTGAGATGAGGATTTAAGTACAAGAAATTTATATAAAAAGTAATTTCAGAAAATACAGACAAGGAAGGATATCAATGCTATGTTATCAAGTACGTTACCACTGTCAGTAATGGGGTACCCCTGAGACACACCATAAAACAAATGTCCTCAGAATTGAGCCAAGGAAGGGATATTCACCTATTTTCCATTTGTTAGTGAATGGAGTTATTATTTCCAGGGTGGGTGGGGAAAGCCTTCAGGTAAATAGTACCAGGTGTTTGCAGTAATATGATTACCATGTATAGAGATAAACTGGACTACTCATAGCATCTGTTAATTTACTAAATTGTAGAGGAATAAAGTAAATTTGGCTTATGAAAATAGTCTATAATCTCTCCTCTAAATGGAAATGTGTCTATATTAACACAGGCATTTGCACATATTATCTATCTGCATATTAAAACAATTTCAGTGGTAGAACAAAGTGCTTTACTACACAATGCTGTGTATTAAAAACACACCTTCAGGAATAGCAAAGGGAATTCGTCTTTCTGTCTCCTTTGGAGCCCAGGTTGCCTAGTTCTATGCTAAAACACTGTTGGTAATCTGTAAATACCTTTTAGCTCATTTAATCTTTGGGTTTTTTTGGGGGGGTGATATATACATCTTTTATCAGAGGCAACAATTAGTAGTCTAGATATTAAAACATTCCTATGAAATTTCTTTATGGGATGTTAGTAAGTTTGCTGTTTTCATTCTGACAAATGCTTTTCTTTTTTTAAAATGAGATTATTAAGTGGAATTATTAAAATCAAGTTTTCACATAGCAGATAAAATGTCAATCAGATACAATGGTGTTCAATCTTGATCCATTCATGACATCAACCAAAATTACAAGCTGGATCTTTTGTCTGATTACAGCAACATGGTCAGAGTGCCAGGTTCTCATCTTAGGATTCTTCATTTTCAAGCTGGTCCTAGGAACTTGAGCAGGTAAAGAATCCTCCCAGTACTTGCAGTCTGAATTTGGATCTATGGCTCAGCCAAGTTTTCAGGACAGAACCAGATTCCTGCCATTGGCCAAGAAAAGTAGTTGCCCAAGAAAACACCATTTAGGAGCTAAGAAAAGTCCTATGGTGGTTTATAGCATTGAGTACAATAGCTAGATGGGATCCAGATGCCCAAGATAGCAGTAAACTTGACTCTGGGTTACAAAATACAAGACAGCAAAACAGTAATTTTATATTATATAAAAATAATTTGGTATGCCACAGCCCTTCTTGATCTCATGTTGCTCTTGCTTCGAAGGGTTCTTAATTTTAAAACGCACAGCAAATTATACAGTTTATGTTGGATGAACTACAAACCAAGACCATTCATACCCTACTATTACTATCTAAAAGGCTTAAGAAGATATAAGTCCTGAACTCCATATTATGTTCCCATCCAGCTGAATTTTTTCCCCTAATACAAATTACTCTCTTGAGAAGGTTATCTGAAGGTTAAGTGGGAATTGGAATGAAGACATATTTCTAAATTTGACCACAAGTTTCAAGCAGAAAGCTGGCTGTTTTATTTCTTCCATCTTGAATGTTAAATTTTCAGAGAGCCAAACAAAAATGTCGTTGTCTTCTGAGTACAACTATATGGGGGGTGCAAGAAAGTACAGGCGAGTGGGTTTTACATATTTGAGAGAGAGAAGAAAAAAAAAAAAGCAAAACCAGAGACCATGCTTCAGTAGGATGAATGCAGCAAAAACCTAGACCTTATTTCCCTGGAACATTCTCAGCTGTGATTTATAGAAATATAGTACAAGATTTGTTTGGAAATCTTTATAAAATTGCTTTTAGCACATAGTAAACCTCATTAGAATATAAATGAAAACATTTAGTTGTGCCAGGTATTCAAAAGAAAATAAAGAGTTCCATTAGAAATGGTATAAAGTGTTGGGAAATAAGAGGGGAGAAGATATACAGGGCCATGTCCCTGTACTGTCCAGAGGAAAATCTCTTAAATTCAATATTAGGGAGAATGCACACAAAGATCCATTCTTTGCTTATTAAGTTTTATATATTCATAAACCTCATTTCAGAGAAGTTACCTTTCAGTGTTTTTTTTAAATGGTACCAAGTTCCATTTAGTCTTTTCCCTGGCTTTTGGATAGCAAAAACATTGTTTACAACACTGAGCATTTTCAAAGCCACCACAAAATCCTCTTTATAATTATTAAAAGCACTCTGCACAAAACAAGAGAAGTCCCAAGTCCCAAGATACTCAAATGCTCACATGGTTAGTAGCTCTCAGTTTTGAAATGAAAAAATAGAATTTAAAAATTTCTAGTATGTAAATTTAAATAACCTATTGTTAACCAATAAATCGTAAATAAACATTCAGTTGCAAATACTTAGTTCCATTTCTCTTTCTCCCACTAAGACCGTAAAGAAAGTTAGCAAACCAGAGACTTAATGCTGAACAAAGAACAAATCATAATTTTTATTTCTCATGCTGGGCTTTTAAACAATGGACAATCTTGGGAAATTTGCTAACTCTTTAAACTCTCTGGGTCTACATCTGTATAAAACTTGGTTGGAATTTTACTGTTTTCCAATGGAATCATGTTGGGAAAATCTCTTGTCAGAGCATATGCTCAGCCTGGTGATCCTATAGAGAAGTACAACACTAGTCTACTTGGGATAAAGAAATCAACTCCTCTCATTGCTATTCCTTTGCAAGTAGGTCTTGTTAATAGGCTTTCCCTCCCAGTGGTTTGCATTTCTGGGTGGCATGTGCATGCATGTGTTTGTGGTCCTTGTTCTTTGTGTCCTGAAAGTTTTCCTGGGGGTCAAGAGAGGCAAAGGCTAAATGCTTCTTGCCTACCATTGACTCAGAGCAAAGACGTTTTAAAAAGCTAACCTCACCTCTCCTCCCCTTTTCTGTTTAATTTGCACAGATCATTAGCAAGTGAAAGGTGCTCTGCAAACAGAACAAAATAGGTTTTCAGACAGACAAACAGTGATTCACAAAGACTAGGAAAAACATGCTTAAAACTGGGCTATTCACTGCAGAAAATCTCATTATAAACGAATCAGTAAGCACCATTGATACAGGACATGTGTGATTATGTTGGTAGGTCAACTTTTTGTTCTTTTGCGATTCTGATGTTTGACCTTTGTTGTATCAACATGCCTTACTAAAGAAAAGTAAAAATATTCTAAAACTCATGGAAAAAAAAAAAGCTCTACTTATATAAATGCTAATAAAAATTTTACATGGAAATTGGAACCTCTTATTTCCTCTGGGATTAAGCTATCACATCACTCAATAACGTTTATTATTTATAATGCTTTATCTGACTCAGATCCTAATGATAACACGGAGAAGCAGTTAAAGATTAAATGATGGTACCAAAATTATACATGCCTGGAGACAGAAAATGCGAACAACTAGAGCTTGGCAATGTTGTTATGCATCTTTATCACACTGCAATAGAAGGCCATGAAAAAGTAGAGTCTAATAAATGTTTTTGTGTTTATGTGATCTTATATATTTATGCTATCTAAAATATACTTTCCTATTGTTTATTATCTTTATAGTAATAGGTATAATGGAATTAGAAGGAATAGAAAAAGTTCCTGATTTTCTAAGTTGCTTCTTCTCTTAATCACTACCAACTTAGCACAGTTTGAAAAGAATTATAGCTTTCTGAGCACTGGAGAATATTAAGTCCAGAAATCAGAATAATGTTTTTCGGGTACCTAATTAGAGGTGATACCATCTCTAGGACAGTCAAATGATGGTTTGAGACCCAAACAAAAAAACAGGGCAACTTCCCCTCCAATCATATTGCTGCCCAGCATCACATTCTAATGTTTCTGTCACTAAGTTGGTCTGAAATGCGTCATTGCTTATTGCAGAAACACAGACACATAGACTATTGTTTACTTTTTTAAAGTGTTTTACAAATTCTCCTGAGCATAAGAATGACCAAAAGGGGTAGCTCTATAAAGAAGTTTCCAAGCCTGTCTTCCTCTGAAGGAACTGGATTTGAGGGCCTGGATGAAGCTTAAGAATTATATTTCTAAATACAAATGAAATTGATGATACATAAGATTAAGCCAGTTGCTTTACTCTACTGGTATGATTCAGATAGAATTCAAGATTCTTTTCTAAATAGCTAATTTCCTTTTTCTTATTTCCCCTTCGTTTTCTTAATAATATTCATTGCAGTCAACAAACAATTAATGATTTCCTTGCATATGGCAGATGATGAATAGGCATAGGTCAAGCTCACAGTGGTTACCCCCCAGCTCCGGCTCTTGGATTGCTCATTGTCTATTCTCAGAATGACAAAAATCTATGACACAATAAAAATATGAAATATATTTATTAATATCCATTTATCTTAAATTCTCCTAACTTGAATAGATGTTAGTGAAATGTGACAATGTCATTCCTCAGTTTTTCTATCATGAAAGACAAGAAAAAAAGAAGAGATAGCATTCCCTATACATTTTGAAAGGGACTAGAACCTGCTTCTTATGTGATGAGAAATAAAGATTTTTTTCCTAGGTTCTTTAAGAGTTAATAAGATGGAAGAAGCAATGAAAATCTAAAAGGAAAATAAAGAAGCCCAAAGTAGCCAGAGGCCACCAAGTTTCAAGCATCTCATGGGAGAAGCCATAATAGTTTTTAGTTTCTGACTATTTTCTTTGGCTTCATAAGATGAGACATTGATTTCCTATGACCTACTATGAATTTAATATAGAATTAACACCAGGAATTATATTGCTAATCCTTTGATTTTAATTTTTAAGACTTGTACTGGAGGTTATTAGTGCTTTTACTGAGTGCTAAAATAGATAATAGCCTTACTGGGTCAACTGTGGTTTAAGCTATGATTTAGTCAGTGAGTTTATGATGTTTGCTTAAAATCTGGACTGCAAAGGAGTATAGAAGAAAAAATAAAATTAATTCTTGATTGACTGATGATCTACCATTTTTCTTCAGTCAAAATTCAAATTCTTGATTGGAGGGAATAAAAAAGGAGTTTGCTGCACAGCTATAAGATGGGTACCTTGTTAGGTGAAATATATTAAAAACAGAGCTATCTGAATGGACCCATCATCATCAAAATAACCAATTTATTAAGATATAAGAATTTTACTGAGTGGGGTTGTGGCTCAGTAGTAGAGCACTCACCTCGCACGTGCAAGAACCTGAGTTTCATCCTTAGCACCACATAAAAATAAATAAGTGAAAAAAGATATTGTGTCCAACTACAACTAAAAAATAAATATTAAAAATATGTTTACCAATTTAACACTCTCTATTTGGAACACTATACATAAAATTTTCAAGTACAAAGAAAATACCAGTAGAGTTCTTATTTCAAACAACAACAACAAAAATACATATTTTGTACAACTACGCAGGGCATTGTTACTTATGATATCTAAATTATTTACAGTCCTCTGAAGTAGATTTCACAGATGAGGAAACTGAGATACAGAGGAGTTAAATACTTTGTCATCATACCATAGCTGGGAGATAGTAGGAGGATGTGAACTTGGTTCCAACAGTCTCTGTACTTTCCATTCTGAATTCTTTCAAGACTTTAAAGAAGAAAGCATATCGCTCCCATCTTTAAGGTGTGAATTACTTATTTCATCAATTCTAAGTTGCACATTTTTTTTTCCACATTTTAATGGTCTCTGAAATTAGGATGCTTCTTAAAGTAGCTGTCAGCCAGGTACAGTCACAGTGTAATTATCATTGCCTCCTCTTACATTTAAAACATTAGGACTGGGAGACTTGGAAGACAGCCTCCCTATCAAAGCATAGTGCATTGTCTTTTAAGAAATGCTATATTACCAAAACACTTGAGGGTGTGGGAAAGAAAATAAGGGCAATGACAATTCTCAGCAATCCTTTAGGACGATTTATTATTTATTGTTTTCCCTTATATGCGTGTATAAGAATTAAAAAAACTATGTCTAAATAAGCTCTTTTAGAGAAATAGGGGGCTGTTCTAAGTAATAAAATGGTGCACTATTAACTCAGAAGGCAATACTTCTAATACTGTAGTACATGAAATAATGATGTATATTAAATGCAATGAAATACAGTGGTCAGATCCTTTAAACTCTGAGAACAAAGGTTTCAGGGAAAATATTAGGGTAGCCTGTGAGAAAGGGCCCTAGAGAGACTACCCTGCCCCTTTGAAGTTCACTCCCCCTCAAGCCCATTCTGAGAGGCAAGAGAAGTCATCTGAGGACAGACTCAGTGCTGTAGCCAGTTCTGTGGGAGGGAAGTCTCTATCCCTCCCTTTCCAAGGGCAGGATAAGGGGAGTCCCAATCACATTAATATTTGATGTGATCCTCTGTGCATTTTTTAAGTTGCTGTTTGGACAAAAACGTGGAAACTTGGAACAGCTGAGGCAGCCTCCCTGCTTCATTGTGATAGTTAGCATTAGTTTGGTAACTACAGTCGAGCCTTCTGTAGCAAGGGCTAGCTCCAACTTCTGTTCTGTTTCTGATTCAAGACTCTTCATTGCTACTCAGGGACATAAGGTGTCTGCCAAATATGTAGCTGATTCCCATCTAATGGACCATGTTTCTTGCAGAAGTAAGGAGTAAGTGGTAGCTTCTGAACACTAACTCCTTAGGAAACTAGTTTACCCATTATTTTTTGCTGGGGCCCTGAAAAATACACAGTGGGACACTAAACAATATCAAGACCTCTTTCTATTTTTAGTTGAGGCCCATATAGACTAATGAATTATTAAGGGTTACTAGTCATTAAGACGGCCAGATTAACTTCCTGATTACCTCCCTCCCTTCCTGCTATTCTTGCCTCAAACAAATATTCACAGTGCCTACTATAGGAAAACCAGTGGGGCATGAGATACCACGCCTGATCAAAGTAAATTTACAGTCCATGAGGAAAATGGATAAGTGAATAAGTATAGTACTTATGAGGCCAGGTGGATATTTATCTAGGTATACATACAGGAGTGCATAAGAGAGATAGTAAAATCCATCTAGGATGCTCCTTGACTTTTTTCCTGGAGGAAGTATTATCTAAGAGATGCTTTAGAGCAGTATTTTTCAACTGGGGGTAATTTTGTCCCCCAGGACTGGGTGTGTAAGGGGGCTGTTGCACTACTGTGATCTAGTGAGAAGAAGCTAAGTATCCTTCAGTGCATAGGGAAGTCCCCAAAGTGTTATCCATCCTCAAATGTCAACAGCACTGAGGTTAAGACACTGCTCCACAGTTAGTGAGGCAGAGGGTGTGTGTGTGTGTGTGTGTGTGTGTGTGTGTAAAATAGGTGAGACATGTATACACTGGGAAGGGGGATGATTCTCCAGTTAGCAGTTTAATGCTGGCTATTGCAATAAATTTTGAAAAACTCAAAATATGTGGATAATTCCTGAAAGCCACAATGTAATCACAGACACATTATCCTATTAAATCTTTCAGTAATAGGAGAGATAGATGTTTTGTATTAACATTTTTCAGATAAGAAAGCTGAAATTCACCCAGCAGCTCGGGTGGCTGATACACAAGTTCCTGAGTTCAAAGCCAGCCCCAGCAAAAGCAAAGCACTAAGCAATTCAGTGAGACCCTGTCTTTAAGTAAAATACAAAAATAGGGTTCAGTGATTGAGTGCCCTTGAGTTCAGTCCCTTGATCCTCCCACCCCTCCATAACAACAACAACAAAAAAAAAAAAAAAAAAAAAAAAAAAAGAAAAGAAAGCTGAAATTGAAAGAAGTGAGAAAACTAGGGTAGCAACTCAGGCTGTATTATTGTACATAACAACAGCATGATGCCAACATTTTTTGTGTTATAAACTTTTCTAGGCAATTTATATTCTCAAATCTCTTGTTGTTTCCCTTTGGACTTATAAGAGACTGAGGCATGAAAAAATTAAGTAACATTATCACTGATTCAGTTAGTGATGAATTTGAACTGTCAAGTAACCTGTATTCAGGGTTCAAACCCTTATTCTCAACACTGTGTACCTTTATTCTATTTACTACATTACACTTTGTGATGTATATTAAAGGTTGGCATTTACATCCAAATCCACTGATTTGCAAGCACTTTGTGTTTCTTACTCCTCATACAGATGTTCCTATTACAACACTTATACAGTCCCAACCTAATGCTCAGATTACCAAACAAGAATGGTCAAAATACCATTAATTTACTAAGAGTAAACTTGCAGCCACCAGAACAATATTTCCTAGAATTTTGTGAAAAGGTCACTCAATACCCGCTTACCTACAAGTATTTCAACACTCATCCTCAAATCACATCTCCCACAGGCCAGAATGACTAATGTTAATGTCTAGGATTAAAAGGGCTGATCACCTTTTATCCAAATTGATGGGCTTTCATTTTCAGACATCCCTGATTTTTTATGGAGTCTTCTGCGATTTCTTTCTTTTTTTTTTTCACATTTTTTTTCTACTTTGAATCACACACTAACTTTTGAGAAGCAAGCAGTCCAAATATTCATTTTCCCATGGTAATAATGATGCTAAAACCAAAATCTTAAGGGACCTTTCCCCAAGACCAAATCACAGCCCAGGGAGACCTGTGAGCCTCGTTTACCATCATACCACCCCAGGATGTTCCATGTCACTTTCCTCATCAGGGAAAGAGCCCCCTGAGCTACTCTTGCTCTTTACAATCAAATGTTCATGTGACTGAGCACAGGCCTATGTAGGTAGCCAACACACACACACATTGCATGAGGGATTGGAAGGGCTTTTTGTTGTTGTCAGTAAGACCAGCAATTAAATGGTATTTGGGAGCTGTTCTTCTCCCAGTGTCTTCAAAGGATGTACATATCCCCCAGAATGAGACTTATGGTGTCTCAGCAAATGAACTGGTATGATGATCTTCTTAACACCTGGGAAACACATTTGCTGTTTGGGAAGAGTTTACACTTTGTAGATTAAGCTGGGATTATTGGCCATAGATGACAGAAAGCTGTCAAAGTTGATGGATGGTGGGTCAAAGGAGGAGGCTTCACTAAGAAAAGATGTCTTGCCTCAAATCTGGTTCTCCAAGGAACAGAGGTTTTGCTTACTCTTGTTTCAAGTTATTTCCATGGGGTCTGTTACACAAAATTCCAGAATTATATATAAATTGTGTTTAGAAATGCCAGTTTTCCTGAAATGCTAAGAATTCTAAATAATTTGTAATCAATATCCCAAGCTAAGGGAAAAACTAATGGGACTGAAAGATATATTTCTTTGCATCCAAAGACATTATTATATGCTGAATATTTGGGGGAATCAAAAAATATGTTAATATTTACTTATGCTCACATACATGCTAAACCAGTAACTTCAGACTACTGAAATAAGAATTCCAACTAGTCAGAGATGATTTGAGAATTAACAAATATCTTTAGAAAAAGTTAAATACTATTCTTTTTCTCTCTAAATGAGAGTTATTTAAATAATACTAAAGTTAACTTATGAAATAAATGAAAAATGAATTTTAATTAAATGTACTGTTTTGCCTATAGATATGGAAAACAGAGCTAATCTAGAAATTTTAGTAAAATCTCAATAAAATATTTAATAAAATCAATTTTCACTTTCTAAAGTTCAACATTTATAACTATGTAAAGAAATACAGATGCAAGTTTTTGATAGTCTTTGCTATGGTTTCAGAACAAATCAGTAACAGTATATTATAAATTGATTTTTAACAACAGCATTTATACAGTAAATGGTCCCCCACTTAAAGAAAAATGACCTGTGTCACATGACTTTATCATAATTACATATTCTGAGATTCTTTCTACTATGATTTAAAGTTACTGGTGATTTTAATGGAAGGTGAGACATAAATTGCAAACTTGAACATAATCAAGAGAAATCACCAGTAGCAAAAGACTGAAAAATCATACAAAGAAATCACGGAAAAATTTTTAAAAAAACTACACATAATACTCAACCTGGAATGTATGAAAAATTTTGCTTTACCACCCTAGAATTTTTCAATAAAGGTAATAAAGATGTCAATAAAGGTAATAATGATGACATGCAAAACCCAACCATTCAAGGGTTTTGTTTCCAATTCAGGAAATAAAATTTCAAGGTGGTCAACAAAGTTTTTAAATTGCTGTTTGCCATTGCTATTCACAAAATTTTTCAAGTGTTCTGTGGAATTTCTAAGTCTCTCCTCTCCATCATTCATCCTTATTTTAATTTACTGGAAATCTACACAGGGTTCAAAGCATGTATGAGTTTATTCTCTTATACCCAAGTTTTCATTTTCTAAGATGAATCTTTAGTCAATTGAACTAAACAATCTACAGTTTCTTGGGACCATGAAACATTCAAAGGAAATATTAGTAAGGCAAGAATGTATAGCACTGATTCATTATATTATTTGATTATACTATACTCAACAACGCAATGTAGGTTAACTTAGATCCTTTGTAAAGGGGTTTGTTACAGGTGGCATCAAAAGTTAAAACTTTGCTCCATCGATAGTATAGTCTAGCAGAAAAAAAAAATCCCTATTCTTAAATCATGCATCGAGGGAATTTTGAAGTGCTCAACAAAATCAAGTGAGACATAGTTTTTAAATGGCAAAGGTCAATTAGAGCAATTTTCCCACTGTGTGCATGGAGACAGTGAGACCCAGTGAGATGAGGGATGAGTCCAAAGTCAGCAAAGAGTAGGTGACTTTGCAATCTATTGCTTTCTCTATTGCCACAATGCCCATCTGATCTCTTATAAAGATGGTGAAACTGTACATTCGTAAGAGAAATTCAAAAGCAATTTTCATGGTCTTCAAATGCTTACTTTGTCATGTCTATCATTGTGATTTTAAGCAATTTCCCAATGTCCATATTTTATTTGTTATCACAAAGTTTGAAGTTTATTTTTTTTTTTAATTTCAGGGGAGACTTTTTACTTTGTTTTTAGCTGAAACTGTGTTTTCAGACTCTCACTTCCCTGTCATTTTCTAAGTATAATAAAAATACTTTATTTACATGTGCATTTTCCTTCTCACATACTGTCCCATACGCTTTACAAAAAGAACTTGAAAAATGTTTTCTCTGCATAATTCTTTCTCTACCTAATTTTGTTTGGGCTTGGCAATAATCACCACTCCTCCCAACAGCTGCATCTTCAACTTAATTTTTGTTGTTGTTGTCATTGTTCTTGCTGGGATAGGGGGAAAAAATGAAGCAAATTAAAGCAGCATCCAGATGGGCTGCAATGGTAGGTATTCACTAAATCATTTGGGCAATTAAAAATAGTTGTTGGGTTATCTGATATTCCCAGCAGGAATCCCAGGAAACCAAGTATTGGGGGTAATATTATAGATTGCAGGAAAATAAGCCTTAATTTTCTGTCAAAGTTGACTTCTTTGGTCTTGGCAGCTTCATCATCACAACATTTCTTAATCCCTAATCAGAAAAGACCAGAGCCATTGGGAAATAGCAAGAAAGAGGGACCTGGGCTTGGTTCTGTGCTATTTTTAAAATTTTATTTAATTTCCTAAAGAGTAAATAGGTTTACTTATTTCAAAAAGCAGGACATGGGAGGTATTCTGTGAAAATCTCCCTACCCCAAACAAGCAACCAGTGTATTTTAAATATATATATATATATATATATATATATATATATATATATATATATATCTCAGAGGCAATATTATAGCATCATATGAGAACATATTAACATATATTCTCCTCTTGCTTTTACATAAAAAGTGGCTTGTATTAAGTAATGGACATACACACAAATATCACACATGTATACATGTACATACTCACTCCCCCAAAGTACCATCCCACAGATGAAGCAGAGGACCATCCCCAATCCTGAGGTCTTCCTCAGACTCCTCCCCTATCACTGTCCTCCACCCAAAGGTTGCACTTCCTCTAACTCCTTAGAGCTTCGTTAGAACAGTTTTGTGCTTTATGTAAATGGAATAATAGCAGGTGTCCTTTTTGGTGTCAGGATTCTTATACTAACTTCTCGACATTTAATCTTTAAATTAATTCTGCAACACGGATACCATTGCTTCCATTTTACAAGTCATAATGATGAATGCAGTACGTGGGACAGATTGCCCAGACAGGAACATTAGTGTAGGGCTGTTAGTAAAGCTTGGGTGTCTCCAATATTAACCCTAAGTTCTTACTCACCATGCAATATAGTCTTACAGGAACCTTCTTTCTTGTCCAGCCCTCTGGTTTCAGAATTATTATCAGAAAGTGGCCCTGGTATGATCTTCTTTCCCTTTCTCTCATTTTCTTCTCATTCATCTTTCCATGTATCCCTTTATCTACCCATTTAGTGATTTTCCCCCTCATGCCTTGCAGTGTGAACATGAATGACTTCTACTCCAGGCAGATTTGCAAGGATCTAGGAATTGTATTTTCAAAACTTCATCTTTCTGGAACTTCTCCATGTGCATATTTTCCCTCTAATGTCAACTTGGACTCATGAATCTCGGCTCTTGGCTTTCGTATTGCAAATTTTAAATGTTTCTTCTATATAATTGATTCTAATTATTAAACAAAGTTGGCCAATTAACTACAAACCCGCTTTTTATTTATTTTCCCAGGAAGAGAGACAAATACACTTATTTTAAAATTTTCTTTCATTGCTTATTTGGTGTATTGCAAAGAGATGTTCTTTGGCTGCTAAGTCCAAGTTCTAATCTGCAGCTGCAGCACATCAGGGAGAGATGAACTGGCTGCCAAGGAGCACAGGAACTATTGGGGGCAAGATATATCTCCTGTACCTTGGTTGTGCTGTTGTTACGTACATGTATTAAAACACATTGAGTTTTATATTTCCAATAAATGTTAGTTGTACACAAACTATATTTCAGTTGTTGACCTTGAAAAGGAAGAAATGGAGGAGAAGAGAACTGGCTTTATTTCTGTACTTCCTTCCTCCTGCATCCACCTCTCATTTCTTTTTTAACTTAGACTTTAAAAAAATTTTTTTTGATTTGTTATATATGACAACAGGATGCCGTACAATTCATGTTACACATACAGAACACAATCTTTTCATATCTCTGGTTCTACACACATTGGAGACACATCCTTCGGGTCTTCTTACATGTACTTAAGGTTATGATGACCATCGCATTCCACCATCTTTCCTACTGTTAGGCCCCTTCCCTTTCCCTCCCTCCCCTTTAATCCCCTTGGCCCTATCTAGAGTTCATTTAATCCTCCCATTCCCCACCGACACAGCATATCATGGATCACTGTTTTCCTGTCCTATGAACACCACCATGAACCAGGGGCTGCTATAATCAATTGAGTGTTTCTCTTCCCAGAAGCATTAGTTCCCTAAACCCCAAAGTTTAAAATCCACAAAGCAATTACTTTTCTTCCTCATTTTCAAAATTATTATTTCCTTCCTTCACTTCATGGCTTTAAGACAGACTTTTACATTAGAAACGAATAAGAGAAAATAAAAATTGAATTCAGTGCTCATGAGGTTTGCCATTTCCTGTCAAATGTCTCTGGGTCACTTAGGAAATGGGATTTATAACCACAGAAGTCTATCTTCATTCCTAAGACAAGGAGCCTCAGGTAGTCCATACAGCTAATTCACCACAGTGACCCAGTTTTTAAATAAAAATCATCATTAATATGATGAGTGAGCCAACATTAAACATGGAACAATCACTCTGGGACTTCATTTTCAGACCTGTAAATGACGACTCTGTAGTGAATTATCTATAACGCCTGTTACCATAATAAAAAGGTATTCCAAGGAATGTAGCATGATCTCTGTAAGCTCAGATTCATGTTCAACAATTAAATAAGGTCGTATGAGCTGACCAACATTCCATTCACCTGACATAATATTTAGTTTAAGAAACTTGACATATTTATATATGTATATATATTGTGAAAGGTAAAAAAAAATAAAAAGTTTCAAATATACATTTTTATATTACAAGGGCATTTTTAATCCAAATGTACAAGCACTATACGAACTTTAAGATGAGCATCAGCACTTATTAATTTGTTAGTATTTTTATTTCCACTTACCTAGACATAGTTTATAAAATTTGACTTAAAATATTTTGTCCTAGTATATTGTATCTACAAATGTATATAAAAAATATTTATCTGAAACATTATTTTGTTTTGGTCCATTTGTGTTAAATAGTCATTTTTTTTCAGGGATAACTGTGGTCCAATTCCCTCATAAGAATAATCTCATTATATTAGGAAAATTAAGCTCAGAGAGGCTGTTAAAAATCAGGAGTACAGGCATCATATCTAAAGACAAGTAGACTAATTTCAGGATTTGAGTCACCCTCCTCTTCTACAATTGTTTGTAAGGTCTTTAATTGCCTTTGATTTCTATCTCAAGATGAACAACCCAGTTATGAAATATTATGGTGACAATTGGCTCCAATTAGGACCAATTATAAAAATGTGCTAGAAAATCAGGACAGGAAGAGGAGAAGTTGCAAATCTGACTAAGCTCAATTTCAAAATTCATTATTAATGTGCATGTCACTGGGCACAAATCATTAAACGTTTCCAAGCTTCAGTTATATCTTTCAAGTTGTGAGTATTAGTCAATTAATTCTTCAAAGCACACATCATTGGTATAAAAATGAGCAACTTTCCTTTTGGTCTGATACTTCAGAGGGGAAAATAATTTGTCCAGGACAGTGGTATTCTACCATGACTCTCTAGAATAAATATTTTAGCAAGAGGAAGGCATTCTTATTGTCCAGGATATAGAATCCCTTGGAAATAGATTTATATCAGAATCTCATTCACAGTTATTTTCTCACAGTTCTGTATCATTTCACTGAAAGCACCCAAAAATATTTTACTGCAATATCATATTTTCATTACAAACAACCAGCTATTATTTATACTGATATATGATACGAAGTGATGCCAGACACTGTTTTCTCCATATTGTCAATCAATTATTCTTCAGGTACTTCTTAAATAATCCATTCTACCTGTATTGACTTATGATATCAACTCAATAAAGTTTTATTTTACTTTTGTTTTGAAATATATATACATTGTGGAATTGCTAAATGAAGCTAATTAACAAATTTTATAACCATGTTTATAATCCATTCTTTTTAGCATTTTTCAAGTATATAATACATTGTTCCTAACTTTAATCATGTATAACAGATCTTCCAACTGAAATTGTGTATCTGTTGCCTGTTTCCTAACCCCTCTTGCCTCCAATCCCTGGTAACCATCCTTTTCTCTGTCTCTATAAATTCAACTTTAAAGATTTCACTCATAAAGAACATGTGGCATGTGTGTTTGTGTGCTTGATTTATTTCACTTAACATAATGTTTTCCACATTCATCAATGTTCTTGCAAATAACAGGATGTGTTTTTATTTTTATTTTTTTCAAAATGGAGCAGTACCCTACTATACACATATACTACATTTCTTTATCCATTTTTCTATTGATGGACACTTAGGTTGCTTCCATATCTTGGCTATTCTGAAGAACACTGTAATGAACATGAGAGTGCAGATATTTCTTTAACATACTGATTTAATTTCCTTTGGATATTGTGAGAAATAGAAAGTCCATGGTCCATTTTCAGAATATAATATTTACCCTTATTTGGGATGTAAGATCATCTAATGGTAGCCATTTTAACTATAGCCCTTCCTTTGCCCACCCCAGTTTTAAAATTAGCCAATTGCTAATTTTCCTGAGCTCATCCTATAAGAGTAAGGGACAGTGCTGCATTAGGGATGAAAACAGGGAGGATCACTAGCCTAAAGATGCTTGCTTGCTACATTTGGTAGCATACCTTTCAGCAGAAGTAAACTTTGCCTCACTGAGCTACTTCTGAGCATGTGTTTGATTTTTTGCAGCACACTGTATCTCAAACAATATATGCCATAATTGGGATTACTGGATTTTAGGGTGATTTCCTATTTTAATGGAAATTTCCATACTTTTTTCCATAATGTCTATAGTGACTGATCTTCCCACCAATAGTGTACAAAGGGGTGTCTTTCATATACATCCTTACCAGTACTTGTAATCTTCAGGCTTTTTATTTATTATAAATATTCTAATAAGTATGGAAAGATAACTTATTATAGTTTCCATTTTCATTTTTCTAGTATTAGTAGTTGAGCATTTTTTAAAAAATATTTGGTAGTTATTTGCATGCCTTCTATGCTCATTTTTAAATTGGGTTATTTGCTTCCCTGCTATTGACTTTTCTGTTTCTTACATATTTTAAATGGGTGGATACACTTTTGCTGATATTTTATATAGATATGTAAAGTATGCCATTTTCTCAGCAATAATACATAAACACAACTATTAAGACATTTCCCAGTAGACAGACAAACAAATATACTGATTGTGTTTCACGTGGGACAGGCGAATAAGTTGGAAATTTAGTTATTGCTTATCAGAACTGGCAATAGGAAAGTTGTAGGGCCCAGGGAAAATCAACAGGGGGATCTCATTGTCAAAAATTATTAAGAACTTCAAGATGGAAACAATGGAGCACTGTTCATGCGACTATTGAGCAGGGAATTCTGTAGTACACTATTGAGCAGGGAATTCTGTAGTACACTATTGAGCAGGGACTTCTGTAGTACACCATGAAGTGGGCCCTTGTGTTAATAAATCGAGTCAAGTGCAGGAGAACATGAAATTGGTTTGAGTGAAATTCCTTACTTCATGCCCCCAAAATTTGATTACAATAATTACATTATATCACTATTTTTTTTCATTTAACTATACAATTTAAAAATAATATATCAAGGTTATGAAAGTTATTTGCAGTATTTCTTCCAGATTCATTTAAGTTGTATTTTTGAAATGTAATACTTTATATCAGCTTTGGCTTAGGATGCATGACAATTGGTCAAAAAAAGCAAATATAATCACTTGCTACCAACTAAACCAATTTTGTGAAATCTATTGTGGCCTCTTCGATCATTTTAAAACATTTAAACTATTATTTACTTTTGTTGGCATTTTGTTAGCATGTTTCTCACACATGCTAGTTGAGTACTCTACTACTGGTGTCTTCTATCTCAGTGACCCATTCATAACCTTTCATTATGAAGATTATTCCATATCTAAACAGTCTCAAAGCATCTCATTCACATAGCAACTTTCTCATCTAGCTTATAGAAGAAAAATTTAGCCAAAACTTTGTAGGATATTTGGCATTAACTATTAATGATTAAAATACATATACCTTTAGACCCAACTCTATGCATTTTTCCTATAGACACAATTTTAAGGGAGCCAACTCTTATACAAGAAACATGTTGACAACATTTTTTTTTTGCTAAGAACAAGAGTAGAGAATCTGAAGAGCCATGATAAATTAAATTATAATATTTCTATGAAATGGAATTTTATATGGTGGATTATAAATAAACCTTTATACATACAATGCATATTCAAGATACAGATCAATAAATAAGTTGCATGCTCAATGCTGTATACAAGTATACATTTGTGTAAATATGAAAAAAACATTGATATGCTGTTACCACTTCCATATATATATATATATCTTCATTCTTTTGATTTAAATAGGCACTATGGTGTTATTTATAAGAGTTGCAAAACTAAAGAAGAGCTAACTTCAATTGAATGCTTCTTCAGTGATACAGAGTGTTCTTCCAAGCTTTGTTATAAAGGAAGAAATGAGGAAACTAAGGAGTTGGGGCTCAGCAACATGCCTGAGGCCACACAGCAGGTAGGTGAAACCCAGGAATTAGACCCAGGCCTTGCACTCATAGCCACTGTGCTGCACCACGTCTTGTGTGCACACTGATGTCTGGATGTACAGTACTTGTACACTCTTGAAAGTGACTATCTCTGGGGACAGATGAGGAAGGAGGCATTACTTTGTATTTCAGATACTGAAGAACTTTTGATTTTTGCACATTGAAAATGCACTCCTTAGCTGGGCACAGTAGCACACACCTATAATCCCAACAACTCTGGAGACTGAGGCAGGACGATGGCAAGTTCAAAGCCAACCTCAGTAAAACTGAGGTGCTAAGGAACTCAGTGAGACCCTATCTCTAAATTTAAAATACAAAATAGGACTGGAGGTGTGGCTCAGTGATTGTGTATCCCTGAGTTCAATCCCTGGTAACCACCCCCATCAAAAAAAATTCACTACTTACAAATAGGTTTTAATGCACAAAATGGGCATCTCTTCTGATTTTCTACCCTAAAAATTAAACTGTGGAATTTTCAAAAAGTTGCCTATGAGTGGGTAGCTCACTGCTCTCTGGTTTTATCCATTGAAAGATTAACTTGAATTACAAATTAGACGTTTTTTTGATTTGCTCAATAATTATGTGCTTCCGGTGAATAAGATTGACTTTTTATTGCTTTGTGAATTTTGGAATTACATAAAATACACATCAAACTCATGCAGTCATGTGGCTGTTTGGGATACATATGCATCTTGTCATAGATTGTGAGCAACCTACAGCCGAATCTGATCAGGCTGCTGTTTATAATTTAAGACAGGGATCTCTAAATGACTCCTTTGGGGTATGTTTCTGGAAGGATCAGGCACCAACATGTTTCACCAAATAAAATTCAGGTTTGAAGAATATGCTTTCTAAACTGATTTTTACTACCTGGGCCATCATAAGATTTAAGGGCTTCTTTGTTGAATTGCCCTGACAATTTTCATTTCCAGTTGCTTCAATCATATTAACAGAAGGTAAAAGTTCACGAATAGTAAAATATGTCATTGCACTGCGTTTGGCTCTTGGGAATAGATCACACACCTGACAAACACACAAGACATAATGTTTGGCATTCCAATTCATGTTTGGCTTGGCACATCTCATTTGGGGCAGAACATGATGCCCTACCACAAACGGAAGTATCTCATTACCCTAGAAATTAAACATGTCTACACCAAAGATTTGACAAATCCCATTAAATATATAAGAAAAAAAAAAAAGATGATTTCTTTTTTTAGGGCAAGGCAATAAGTTCAAGCATGTGGGGTACAAAACACATGGATAGATATCTTAGTTCTTATATAGTTTTTAAAAATACATATGTAGAATTCCACCAGAATGCATGAATCTTTTATAGAATCATTTCTCCTTCCAGAGTAGGATGCTGTGCTCTGTTCACAGCTGTGTTTACCAAGAATGGGGGCAGAGAATGTCTTTTAGAAAATTAAAATAAAGCTATATAGTTTGGGAAGATTTATTAATAGGTTCAGAATCTATTATTTATTTTATTAAATTAGTACACATATTTTAGACTCCACATATCAGACATGGGGCTAACTCTACAGGAAAGACCAGAAATAAAGAGACCATGTCACAATGATAGGATAATGACAGGAGGCTCAAAAGTTTCAAGGAAGGGACACCTAATTGATTATGGGTGTAGGTGCTATCCCTTGAAGTGGCTCTGAAAGAAGTGTCATCTATGAAGTCATCTGAAGAATGACTTTGTGTTTCTTCATTAAGGAGAGTAAAGGTGGGTGGTGGGAACAACTCTTATGCACAGGCCTGAACTTGACAAATTGTAGTGACTGCTGTATACAATTTATTTCTTTGGGCATTTAGCCATACAATAGTTCACTACTGTTTTCTAGCTGATGTTTATGCATGAATCTGTCATAATCACTCTAGACTGTGCATCCATTAATGATAGGGTCCTCATTTATCTTGTATCCTCTTTCATCAGATCATATTCTATATCCACCTCAGTGCTTGTTCTCAGATAAAGAAAATAAGTCATCTAAAAATATTTAGAATGAAATTTTAAAAAGAATACCTTATAGAATAGGCCTAGATGAAAAGTATAATTGATTTTTTAAATTAAAATTTCTTCTTATATAAAGAAAGCTAAATTTTTGTAGCTGCAAACACGCAAATGGTAACAGGTTTGAATATTTGTCAAACACAGGACAATAATAAGTCTTTGACATGGACATGGGGTCAAGAATAATTTGTTTCTCTCTGTTGTGTTCGGGGTCTTTTACATCTATTTGATTGGAAAGAAAGCTCTGCACATCCTGACATTGACATATACACACAGTTTCAGTATCTGAATCACCATATTTTGATATAAATATTAAAAGAGAAGTATTCTATCTGCAAACCTCATTTCTGCAGGCACCTGCTAACTCAACAAAATCTACTTAGCATTTAGTATTTCAGATCTTGGCTACTTTATAGAAGCAACAGTGAACTCCCTGCCTCCAGAGTCTGTAGGTGTGAGGAGATGGAACAGTATAAATTTTCAGATGGCAAACACTGGTAGTAGGCTTTATATATAGGTATACCAGTTACTATCATATTAAATACTTCCACACCAACTAATAGGTTTTGATGGAACCCTCCTCTATAGTGTCTCCTGGACTCCCTGGTGCACTAATTCATCCTCCAGGAATGATGCTAGGATCATATTGCAATCTGGTTAAAACCTGGCACTAATCAGAGAGTATTCAGGTCTGCACTTGCTGGCTAGTGCCAATGTCATAGTGGCAATTCATTTAATATTTTGATTGTCACCTTTGCACACAGATCAACAACCTGGACCAGCAATACATTAAGGGTTGTCTGCAGACTAGGGCCACATCACAAACTGGCCTGTCTGAGAGGACATAGTAACAGACATGTGGAGGCAAAATTTAGAAATGTTCTCAGCAATTTGGTAGACTAGTTTCTTTTTTTTCTGTTAAAATTGATAATTTTAAAAACTGAGCTGAGTGTTGTGGTACACCCTGTAATCCCAGCAACTTAGGAGGCTGAGGCAGGAGGATTACAAGTTTGAGGCCAGCCTCAGGAACTCAGCAAGACCCTATCTCAAAATAAAAAAGTAAAAAAAAGAGGAGGGGGTGTGCTGGGGATGTGGCTTAGTTGTTTAGCACCCCTGGGTTCAATCCCAGGTACCATTTTAATAATAATAATAATAATGCTTGTATGTTTTATGTATTTGATTTCTTTTATTCCATTTATTTGCTAATTCATTTTTATGGTACTGATCCATAAGATATTGGAAATAAAAACAAGCAGCCCTGTAACAGAATTTGAGAAGCAAGTGCTCTGTCAGAAGCAACACACAGTGAATGCTGCATGAAAAATAAAATGAATGAAACATATAAAAAACACATAAACCAAGCATTCAATTAGTATAGACTCCTCATTGTCCTCAAATATTCTCCACAACCCAAAAAGGAGCTCTAAAGAGAAATACACACATAAACAAAATATGCCACTCAGCACCCTGAATGTATCCTCTGCCCCTTTTGCCTTGACCACATCTTCTCCCAATTCTAGCCACTTCATGCAGTTTAAATGCACAAAAACTGTGCAGCAAATTTAAATGACACATGCCTATAAGTGAAAGAGAGCCACTTCCTCTGGTTATACAAACAATAGCATAATAGCCAAAATCAAACCCAAAGTGATTAACCTGGAAAGTTTTCTCAAAATCATATAGTCTTAACTTTAAGCAGCATATGACTGAGAAAAAAATAAAACTGAGAATGCTAAGAAGAAATATGGTATGTCTCATCCTTTAATATCCTACTGCATTACTCTTAGGTTTAAGTCATTTTTTTCCAGATAATTTTCAATTATATGACTGGAAAGAATTAGGTTTGATTTTAACAGCATATCCTATCAAATCTCTTAAAATATTGTCACAAAATTTAAACTATCTTAAAAAATTTCCTCAATCTGCCTAGTGGTGATATGAATATGTAGAAGTCTTTAGCCAGAAAAGTTAAATGGTTAAATACTTAGAGATAAAATGATGCTGTCTAGGATGTATTCTAGTAGAGTAAGCAAACTGAGAAAAGGCTCAAGTGAAACAAAATCAACAGTAAGTAGAATAAATGTTAAAACAAAGTAATAAATGTGGTGGTTCCATGTCCTGCATTATTATACTATTTTTCTCTGCTTTTGTGTATGTTTTAATATTTCTGTAATAAGGATAGAAAAATAACTCAAATACATACATGTATGTTTTTCTCTCACAAAGCCAATCTTTTCTCAAAATCAGTAGTAAGGAATTAATATTATCAATGAATAGAAGCCCCAAATTTATGAGCAGCATATTCAAATTTATTAATGATTTTTTTTTTTTTTACAAATTTCAGGTTTAATGTGTTCTGATTGGCAAATTTAGGCAAATATTATTGTGAAAAATGTAGCAGATTATGACATAAATTTTCTGAAAGTAAAGTAAAAATATAAGAAACTTAAATTTTCTCTCTGGCAAAGGTGTTAAGAAAAAAAAATTAAAGCTCCAGGAAACTAAAAATAAAGAAAGGAAGGAAGGAAGGAAGAAAAGGAAAAAAGACAAACAAAAATCCTTCAGACAATCCTTTTTGCAAATTATACAGCTGCTATAGTCTGAATATTTATGTCCAGCCAACATTCATATTTAGATATCCTGATGTACAGACTAGTATTATGAGGTAAAGCATTTTGAGAAGTATTAGGTCAAGAGGGCAGAGCCCTTAACAATGGAATTAGTGCCCTTGGCCCCAGGAAGCTCATTAGCTCCTTCTGTCATATGAGAACAGAGGTAGAAGACACTATCTATAAACCAGGAAACAGGCCCTTGCCAGACACCTAATCACTGGCAGCCTTGATCTTGGACTGCCAGGCTTCCAGAACTGTAAGAAATAAATGTCTGTTGTTCATAATCTACTTAGTCTAATCTATTTTGTGATAGCAGCCCAAGTGGACTAAGACAACATCAAATGGAAGAGGGCTTTAAATTTAAATTGCAATTATTAATTACTGAATGATTGGCCATGGTAGCTTTCTAATCAAAAATATCTGCAATCTATACTAAGTTGACATGATAATTTAACATTTGGAAGTGAACACAACACAGCAATTCTGGAAACACAAATAGAATATCTGCCATTTTCCAACATTCTCAGCACATTGACTTTCACAGAATATTCATGTTGAGTCAAGCTGTGGTGCAAACTGCATTGTTTTCTCTATGTCAGATTACTTTCTTTACTGATTTATCGTGTATGGTTTGTACGTTGCTTGGACTGCATATTACTGAACAGTTATTTTTCATGTGAGAAGATCCTTTCCTTTAACCAATATAGTGGAATTTTCCCCCATTTTGAAGTAGATTTGATGAATAGATTTTCCCCCTATTTTCTCCCATGTGTTTTCTTAAACATTGGCATTGGCAACATTTGTCTGAGAGTGAGCTACAGAAGATGAAAGAAGGAATGAGTTTGCAGTAAAGGAGTAAATACAGAAAAACTCAGAAACAGATGCAAATGTTTAATCTGGCTGTTGGTTTTTCTCCTGTCAGCTTATACCTGATTGTGAGTTTATATTGTATACATAAAACAAAGTCTACTTATAAAATCAACCCTACTTATTATAAAATTATGTGTAAGGTATCTTGTGGATACCTTAGAGAGTCTGAGGAAAGAATCATAGAATATGAGCAAACCATCTCCATCTCTGATCCAAATATCTATGTGTTATAGAAATTCTCTGTGGTCTTAGTCTTATGTTGATTTTCAAAAGAAGTCAAGTACATTTAAAAATCTACAAGAACAAAATCCTTTGGTGTTCAAGTGATCTGGCCAAAATGTCTGTCATTCTGCAAGCCAAAGCACGAGTCATGCACATTTATATACACCTTCATGTGATCAGGTTCCAGACAATATAACCTTTATAATCATCAATTAGTGACCAAAGGGTAGGCTACAACACCACTGAGTGGGCAGCAAACAAAAACTAGAAATGAGAAAATACAGTCATCGGTGATCAAATTTAACATTAAGCAACACAAAAACATCAGCGACAGACAAGGGGTAACTTCATACACTAGTGGTGCATCACTGAACAAAACCATGGTTTACTAAGAAAAGGAAAACCCTGTAAACAATCAAGTTCATTAGGAGAGACAGAATCTGAAAAGTGACTCCTAAAATGCCTACATGTTGGCAAGCAGCAAAAAAGGAAACTTAGCTAGTTTTATATTTTAGCAAAGGCAGAAATGGAAAAAAGTAAGAAGGCCATATAACACCCACTGTCACATTTGACCAGCTCCTAACTAGTTATGATAGCATCTTTGGAAGTGCAGGGCACATGTTAGCAGCATTAGTGGGAAAGAACATAAATCACTGAACCTGGCACTCTGGACAGAGCGTACTACGTCTGCCCTATAAAATTGAATTAGTGAGATTGAAAAAGGGTCAGAATGCTGCATAGCTTTTCCCCCTTATTGAATCTGAACTGCCAAGACCAATAATAATTAGACATCCATGTTTTATTCTCATGAATCAGTTGGTGAAACAATGATATATCATCTCCTATTTCTACTTTTTCTATGTTCCTCTTGTATTACCCTTGTTCCTGCATTTACTCTTACTACTGCTTCCTTTTCTACAAGGTTCTGTCCAAAATGCATGAAGAATATGGGTGGTTCCCTACTCTTCCCTACAATCACTGATTGTTAATATTTAGAAAAACAAAGAAAGTTTATAAATTCACTTAGATTCTGTAAAACTCAAAGGAATTCCCATAGAATTACACAATGTTATTCTGTATATTTAAATATTCAGTACTCTATAAATGGGAAATTGCCAATGTTAAAACTATGCATTCTTAAGTTGGTGCACTTACCTTTTTACTTTCAGATCAATGCCAACATCAACTAAATATCAGCAATACTTTTCATTTTATTCTTCGGGTTAGAAATTTATACTCCATGCAAGTACACCATTTAATCCATAACTTGTTTTCAAATTGCATTTTAAGGAAAATATTAAATGAGTACAAACAATCCATGAAAACATAAGTAGAATATAAATGTTACACTTAAAATATTTAGAGAAAGGAAAGAACCATTATCTTTAATGCAACTTAAAAAAAACAGCTATGAAAAAAATGTAGTGTATGCATAAAGGAAAAAAAGTCACTTGAAGGTTTATTTTTGCATTTTTCTTTTTTGGAAGAAATATCAACATATCCAATATGCCAAAATATATCTTAAAGCATCTAAGGCTTAATTTATCATCATTTTCTATCCTTTTAAAAAAGACATGCTGGTAGATAAATGCCAATCAACTTTCCACCCCTCTAGTGGTCTACCCCTGAAGGAAAATTAATGATCTGAAAGATCATTGCTAAGATCCACAGAGTAATAGTTATTAAAAAGTAAAAGAACAGAGCTATTTCCGGGGAAAAAAACTATAACAGCCATAGCAAATTATCCAGAAGCTTAATCATATGTGATTTCAGAACTCTAATTGAGGGAATTTCTAGTGATCAAAAATTTAGTATGGAGGCTCATTTGCAAGGTACTGCAGAAAATGACTATTTTCATCAATTGATTTCTACTTTTCAACAGACATTTAGTTGCTCAGCCTCTGAAATAAATAATTTGTTTCAAATCATCAATAAAAATCTGAGCCCTCACTATGTGCAGAACCCTATAGAAGTGTAAGGGTGCATCAGGAAGCGATTCTACCAGAACACTGAGTACAGTCAAAAGACTAAATCGGAAAGACAGAAGTGCCACAAAGGCTTAAGATTGGAATGTAAAAGAAATTCAAAAGGAAGAAGCTACAGTGAATTATTAAGTGTTATGTTATGAAAGGTAATAAAAATGGTAAATTGTTTTGAATAAGTAATCATATACTTTCTTGACACTTACAAAATGAAATCATACACACACATAAACACACACATATTCTTTTACTGTCATCACAATATACAAAAATAATAACTGTGGGCCACAAAATTAAATTGGATTTTTAAGATGAAGTGGCAGCATTATTATTGTAAAATAGGGTGTTTTAACCTCAACATCATTGGTATTTTGTACCAAATAATTACTTGTTGTGGGGAGAGAGGGCACTATTCCATGCATTGTGGTATATCTAGCAACATCCCTGGCTTCAAATCATGAAACAGATCCCAGAGACAATCTCTGCTTCATTTGTGACCACTAAAAATGTTTCCAGACATTGAGGTTGAGGACTCTTGCTTCAAAGCATCCTTCAGATAACTTAGATGAAACTTCCTCCAGAGAAGTGTTCCTGAGCATCTCAGATCTTCCATTAATTTTTATTTCTTGCTGCATTGCCACAATACTAGGTTCAGAAGGTATATAAATGGTGATAGAGTGGTGCTCACAAGGCTTCAACAGCTCACAAAGTCTAAAATAGTGTGCAACCTTTTACAGAAATAGTTCACCTGCCTAACCATCTACTCATCTAGATCATCACCAATTCTTGAAAAGTTATTAAAGAAGAAACCCTTAGTGATCTCTCTCCTAGCTAAACACTTCTTGAAATTCTAATAATGTTTTTTGTTTTCCATTAGTGCTTGGCTCTACAAACTTTTTTAAAAATATAGATATTGTTTGCCACAGTAAAAAATTGTTGTAAAGCAAAGCGGGGGATAATTAATGGTGGCAGGGCAGTTTTGGCCTTTGCACTTACAGGTCTCATATACTAAGAGAACAACAGTAACCCAGGAGTCTCTCATATAAATTTAAATAAGAGATTGGAAACCTAAGTTTCGTGCAGGTAAGCAATATTCTAAGAGAACATATAAAGTGGCGAGCATGATTTAGATGGGCATCAAGATTTCCCCAAGGAACTTACACTTGAACAGGAGTCTTCCATGAATACATAGAAGATAACTACCAAGGAGAAGGGGTAGGGAGAAGAAATTAAGCAATATCTGAAAGTACATAGCACAGGGTGGTTCTGATGTTCTGTAGGTAACTGATACACAGTGGGTTATAAATAACCAACAGTATCACAGACAAATTAACAAATAATAGGACATTGGGAAAAGTAACATTAGATTTAATAACAAATTAAATTGTGTTAATATTTTATTTTATAGAATTCTAAATTAATAAGATAATGTTATAAGAAAACTATGACAATAATAGTGTTAAAAGAAAAGTATCTTTTGGTATATAGATTGATTATGCCTTAAGATTTTATTTTCTGGATATACATTTACATTGTGTATTTTGGTTTAATTTTTCAACTAGAGAATCACAAGGATTATCACACAGTCCAATTAACAAAGCCCAGCTATTCCACTGTGTTAAAAGTCCCTTTGAGAGCCCTGGCCATCAGTTAAACAAATCATTTGGCTAGAATCAGAATGATAACCATATGTATGAATTACTAATTTCCTGGAAATTATCAGCCATTAGTTGGTTTCCTGTGTCTCCGCAAATGCTGAAGCAAGAAACTTGATGGTCATCATTGAACATTTCCGACAGTAGTCCATGGACCATTTCCTTCATCGAAGAGAGAAAAACTCTATCTGTAATGCTTTTGTCAAATACATATGGGAAAAAGGCCATAAGGTCTGAGTTAAAGAAAATGTTTAAAAAGAAAGCTAATGGGATACTAGAATACAGTACAATTAAGCTGTAAAAATTCTTTTATGAAAATTTGGGAACTCAGCTGTTCATAGTAAAAAGAGTGTGAAACAGAACACATCCCAGGAGAGCCTCACCAAGCACAAGAGATGTACTCAGAACTCACACTGTTTCTGAATGGATGGCATTTGTCATGACTGTCCTTTGATAGAGTTGCTCTTTAGCTAACCAGGATTCCCAATGTTGGGAAAGACTATACGTGGTCTCTCTTTATTCCATATTTCAATGCTCATGTTCATAATATCATGATCTCTTCTCCTTGATTTTGGAGACCTCAAGACATAAATAAGAAAGGACTTCATCAGATCTAAAGACTGAACAAAACAGTTAAGTGACCAGTGCTTCATTACCTTTCACTTTTGCTCTTCTAACTATGATTTATTTAATATGATAGACAGTGCTACAATTTTGTTTACAATTAAAAATTATTTAGGCAGTGAATCGGTAAAACAGTAAAATAGGAAGATAACTTGTTTCTTTAACATGGTGAGGTTTGCTGGCAATATTTTTACTAAAGTAAACACATGCCAATCTCATTTTTAGCAAACATCAAAAAAAAAAGTTTGTCACTTGATCTTAGCATATCACTTCATTACTCTGGAATATTTTTGTTTGTTTGCTTGTTTGCTCCTTTTTTGACAAAGGGTCTCACTGAACTGTTCAAGCTGGCCTTGAAGTTGTGCTCTTCCTGCCTCTGCCTCAAAGAAGAAGAGCAGGATTACAGGTGCATGGTGTCAGGTGGGGCTGGAATATTTCTTTTTGCTCTCCCTTTCAGCTCATATATCTACATATGGACACTGTTTGACACGTTTTGAATCTTTATAAACACAACTATTTGTTTATTCCTAGACATATGTTTAGAATCTGTTTACTGAATGTACTACTGTAGAATGGCCTCAACTTCATAATTTTAAAGATATCACATGCACTTTTATAACACAGAATCAGCATATAAAATATTATACTTTTACTGTGGAACCAACCTAATGACCTTCGATACATGAATGGCTAAAAAAAATCTGGCCTATATACACAATGGAATATGACTCAGAAATAAAAGAGAATAAACTTATGGCATTTGCAGGTAAATGGATGGAGTTAGAGAAGATAATGCAAAGTGAAGTTAGCCAATCCCCAAAAAACAAATGCCGAATGTTTTCTTTGATATACGGAGGCTGATTCATAGTGGGATAGGGAGAGGGAACATGGGAGGAACAGACGAACTCTAGATAGGGCAGAGGGGATGGAAGGGAAGGGAGGGGGCAAGGGGTTATTAATGATGTTGGAATGTGATGATCATTATTATCCAAAGTACAGGTATGAAGACAAGAAGGTGTGAATATATTATATATTCAACCAGAGATGTGAAAAATTGTGCACTATATGTGTAATAAGAATTGTAAGGCATTCCACTGTCATATATAAATTAAAAAAAAACAAGAAAAAAAATATAGTTTTATATTTATTATATTTTATACTTAATGTTGTGATGGTTATCATCAAATAGAATTAACATTTCTTAAGTGATATATAGTAAAAAGCATTGTGCAAAAACATTCTTTATGCATTCATAGATTTGTACATCTTCATTATATATATATATATCAAATGTATGCTTTATGTTATTTTATAGGACAAGCTCAATCATCACAGTCAGTCCATAATTAGAGAGATTGAATTGATGTAGCATTTAATCAAGATGTCCTTATCACCATTCATATTGTTAAAATCCACTAATAGCACATGTCATATAATAGGTTGATCTTTGAGTAATTAGGTAGGTAATTTTTATGAATAATATTTATCTTTTTATGATAATGTCATTTTATTACAAAGTAGTCAGTTTTATACTAAAGAGTTAGAAAACATAGATATATCCATTAAAAAAAGTTAAATCATTACCACACTTCTGTATCTACTAATACCTGTGGTTAAGATTTTGGTATATTTCCTTGTTTGCTTTTCTATAGAAATCTGTTTTAAAAGGAAAACAAGTGCTAATGTTAATTATCATTTTGCATTCTTCTCCTAGTTAATATTTTATTATTTTATCATTTATCACTTTCTTCTTAAAATATGCTTCAAAATCTACTATTTTAGTGATAGTAATCTCACATGTTTTATTGTTTACATTTTTATTATTATAGATTGATTATTCCTAATCTGAAAATATAAAATGAAAAATGTTACAATATCTGAAACTTTTTGATCACTGAGATAATATAACAAGTGAAAAATTTCACAGCATGAAACCTCTTTCCGGTTCAGACCTGGGTCTCATTGTCAAGATATCTTATTAAGTTCAGGCAAATATTCCAAAGTCTAAAATTTCCAAAATTTGAAACACTTCTGATCCCATGCATTTTTAATAAGGAATATTCAATCTGTACTAGTAATATTTATGATGCTTTATAATGTTATTAGCTATGTGTATCTTAACCTGTGACTTCTATACTCATACCTTTATAAATTATATTTAGACTTCAGTATATTTACTGATTTAGGTATATACTTTGTGTATTAAAAGATCACATTTTGCTTTACACTTCAGCCAGTCTTTCTGTGGCTTAAGTAGCAATTAGTATTCCCTTGTCTTCTGAATTTTAACCTTGCAGCGAACACATAAAAACAGCTGATCTTTGTTCCATTTTAGTTAGTCACATTTTCCCCCGTAGGATAGATAGATGCTTGTGCATTTAAAAAAAAAAACTATTTTAAAATGCCTACATATTGGTAGATAGATATATTTTCATGTTGCCTGGAATGTGGTCAATTCTTTCAGTTTCCATGGAAGGATATATCAGCTCTTGAAAGATGTTTTCAATTTATATTTTTGATAATTGTTTTTTCCAGCTCTCCTGATTTCTTTTTCTGGATGGTATGTCAGTTGGTTGGTTGCATCTCCACTCCTTGCCTATCATGCATATCGTATGATCTCTCACTTGATACATAATTTAATCTTTATTTTCCTGACTACAAGGAGAGCTTCTTTAATCAGTTTTTGAAGAAAGTGATTTGACTTTATGTGGTGCCTATTCTGCCCAGCTAACGACAATTGGAAGTTAGTTCTTTTAGAGTGTTGTTTCCTTGTAATTAATGCTTCATCATGACACTTAGTTCCCTTTGCTCCTGAGCTTAATGTCTCTGCATTTTATCCTGTGGACTTTGCATTCAGACTTGTTCTCTCCTTCTAGAGATTTGTTCTCTTTTACAGTACATCTTGCATCCTTTAAGTTGATCACAAACACAGTTGAGCATTAATGTCACTGGAGAAACATTTTTAAAATATGCATGCCTACAGTGTATGTTTAGAGATTCTTTTTTTATTTTTTACTTTTTTTATTGGTTGTTCACAACATTACAAAGCTATTGACATATCATATTTCATACATTAGATTGAAGTGGGTTATGAAGTGGGTTATGAACTCCCTATTTTACCCCAAATGCAGATTGCAGAATCACGTCGGTTACACATCCACAATTTTACATAATGCCCAATTAGTAATTGTTGTATTCTGCTACCTTTCCTATCCCCTAGAGATTCTGATTGGTTTCTTTTCAAGGGTTAGAGAGAGGATGGAAAAGGGGGGTAAGAGAAGTTATTATTGAAAACTAAAAAGGATAAAGGAAAGAAAACACCTCCTCAGATAAATCTGGTCCTCTGCGGGAGTGGCTGCAATATATGACACTGATATTTGGCTACATGATACAGCTGAAATGTATTTGTGTGTTTTGGGTAACTTTTTCTTCAAGAAGAAAAGCAGGGGAGGTAATATAAGAAAAATTCGGGGCTGGGGATGTGGCTCAAGTGGTAGCACGCTCGCCTGGCATGCGTGCAGCCTGGCTTTGATACTCAGCACCATATACAAACAAAAATGTTGTGTCCGCCGAAAACTAAAAAATAAATATTAAAAAATTCTTTCTCTCACTCTCACTCTCTTTAAAAAAAAAAAGAAAAATTGCACCTTGTTGTATAAAACAATTAATAACATATTAATACTATGTAGGTTCTCAATTCTTCCCTAAGGTTTTAGCAGGACTAGCAAATCCTTAAATGTTTTCTGGGAAACTGATATATATTAATCTTGTTTTTTTTTTAAAGTAATTTACTCATCATTTTTTCCTGAATCTTTACATATTTCATGGAGAAACTGGGAGTGGTATCTTTATGGACACAGGAAGCCAGAGACCAGGTGGATACTTTCAATTATTTTTATATTATTAAATCAATACTTTACTGATTTTTTATATCAGTCTGTCAATATTTTATCAATATAAATTTTATATTAGTAAATCAATATTTGGGGGAGTATGAAATACTCTTGTGTGCTCTATTCAACACCAAATGTTCTACAATAGAATAAACTTTTCCTGTGTATGATATCATATCCTTATAAAGAGTTTTATTTATTCCACAAATCTTGAACTGGGTCTGCTTCTGAAACCAGATTTCTAAGGACAAATATGTAAGTATTGGTATCCACCTCTAGCAACACATTATTCTTCTCAGTGCATGTGAATTACATTTTGAATAATAATAATTTCAGTGTGTCTATTCCCTCACCAGCAATTTACTTTGAATTAGAAAAAAATAAAATTTAATTTCTTTTGCACTGGACTTATAAAGCACCTCTGTTCAATTACCTTAAATGAGAATACCAGGGGAAATAGTTCATGTTTTATATATCAAGATGATTTCCAAATGGATCCATGGACTCAAGTCATTCATTAGAATGAGCAAATGAATCCTTAGTATTTTATATTTAAAACTTTATTTCCTTTACAGAAAATCACAAAATTTCTCATTTCCATAATGTAGTTAAAAAAATAATTTCAGGGGGAGGGGAATGGGAATAGGAAAGATGGTAGAATGAATCAGATATAGCTTTCCTATGTTCATATATGAATACACAACCAGTGCAACTCCACATTATATACAATCACATGAATAGGAAGTTATATTCCATGTATCATGTATGGATAATATGCCAAAATACATTGTACTGTCATGTATAACTAAAAATAATAAAAAGTTCAAAAAATAATTTCAACAGGGAAATAAAAGTTTGTGTTTTGAATTTCACTGTTTTTATTGAAGCTGCAAATTTTCTGAAAGTTCAGACTACTTTTTACATACAGAGAAGGGGGAATAGGCTTGTAGAGATTGGAACATCAACTCCCACTGATCTGGCCAGCAGACAGAATTGGAGTTTCATGATGTAGCTGGGTAATTCAAGTCACAGTTACAAAGTGAATCCTAGAGGTGGTGGGAAATAATAATCAAATGAATATGGTCCCTGACACATTCACAGCATTCACATCTTTTCTGGTTTTTAATTTTCCAGTGTAATGCATTTGTGAATAGCTTCTCTCAGGTGTCTAATGACACAGCTCATTGTTATAAATTTATGATGCACAGAAGACCAGCAATCACAGAGGCCTATCATTCAATTTTGTTTATTATTTAACTTTAGGTTCTACTTCCAAGCAAAAGGTAGACATGCTGTGGAATGGTGAAACATTTTTGTGGTTTTTTTTTTTTTCTATAACTACCTGGAAAAATCATGGCAACTCATTATAATTAGTCATTTTAACATGCATGGGTATATGGATGTATGTGTATGCATATGTATGTGTATGCATACATGTATGTACAGGTAAGTACACATCCAATTTCTTTAAAGCTTCTCAAATACAAGAGTTAATGATCTTTGTCTTCACATGTTAAAGATTCTTAAAACATAAAGATTCCATCAGTCTTATTTCTCCAGTGAGTGGTTGGAATGATTACATTGAATCCTCATATCACAGACTCAAGAAATACGTCCTCCTGGACAAATGGGTATGAATGCTTTAGGTACCATATTCAGTTTATTTTTCCCACCTTCTCCAGGACACACTCTGTGGCTCTGACTTGAATTATTCAACCACATCATTAGTGGGATAGGAAGTTCAAGGAACTTCATGTGCAAAAGTTAATTTAAGATCACAACAATAAATCAGTCGAAAAAAAGGACAATATAACCAACATTGGTTATTTTTTCGTTCATTTATTTATTCAGCAGAAAATTAACTAACTTCCTACTGTGTAAATCATGACTTAGATTCCTGAATCTACTATATTAACAAGTTTGTCCAGTCTTTTCTCTCACTTTAGAAATCCAGTAGCCAAGCACCACTGAAGAGATTGGAGAACATCATTAGCAGCTTACTGCTTAGATCAATTTTTAAAATCAGATGGGTTTGGGTTCACATCTTTAGTGAACTTGGGACATCTCTTTTTATACATTTATAAATCTGAAATAATTATACCTATCTTACAGGATGCTAGAAAGTATTAAATAGGGATAATACCTATAATGGCACTTAACCTATTTGCTAGCATAGATCAGGTACTTGAGAAATATAATTTCCTTTGTCACCTAAATCCTCTTATCTATCTCTTTGCCTTTTGTTGAATAGACAAAGTTAAAGGTTTGGAAAGTGTCACAGAGTACATTAATAACAAACAGTGAAACACAAGGTGGACCATGTACTTTAGTAATCAGTAGGTTTCTCAGTGTTGAGATATCAGATTATATATCTATATGACAGATAGTTCTAAGATTTCAATTCATCCTTTTTTTTAAGGGTAAGTATAAAAATAAGATGCAGAAAGCCATTGGTTGGTTAAGAGCTGGGGCGAGGAAAGTTTTTCTCCCTTGTTATTATATTTTTATGTGGAATTATATTAGGGTATAATCTTAGTCCTTCTCTCATTTTTCCATTTAGTTCATATTTCCAAGTAAAAGAAGTAATAACACCCAACTCATGAGTCTGAGAGCAAGAACTCTGCAAGGGTGGCCCACTGCTCCTTGCCCTGCCCTTGAAATCTAACTGCCAGCAGAGAGCACATTTTTCATTTCCTTCTAGGTCTCAGGATAAGACAGGACCTCATCCTTTGGTAGGAAAGCCTGTGGTTCTCCAGCATTTCCTGTGTCCAGATTGCTACACCAAATTGTGGCATTCAGTATTAAGGGACTCATTTTCTACCCAAATCAAAGCCCCATTTTCCTAACACAATTGTGATTGAAGTGCTAGTTTTCTTATTTTGGTGTATTTCTTTGTCCTTTTCAATAGGATCAGAATCTACATGGGACAGAGTAATGCATTTAAATTAGAATCCCTCCAACTACAATAATAGTTACTAAAGAAAGAATCTATTCTTTTAATCTTTAAGAACAAATTATTAAAGCCAAGAATGAAGACTGTTTATTATTAGGCTTCTCAACAACATATCAAGAAATGAGTTATTGATTGAGACCAGCCAATGGATACATTCCCTTCCAAGAGGTAGGATAAACGTGTTGATGTTTTTTGCAGATTGAAGAGAACTTCCACATATATACTGAAGTGGGAAAGTAATTGGTCAACTCAGAGAGACTCCAATTTAAAGTACAAAGACATTTTTTTTGTTTTGTTTTCTTCCCCACTGTTAGGAAAGCAGGAAATTCTACACGCTTACATACCCACCAATTCACTTAAGAGGATAGAGCAGAGTCCTTGCAAAAGCTCAAGGTTGACCCCACAGGCAGATTATGCAAATTGTTAGGTAAAAACTAATACAAATATTTAACTTCAGAGGATTCTGCTTCAAAAACTTCAAGTAATTAATGAGTAGGATTAAAATCAACCCAATTTCAATATTGGGCTTTGAATCTCTGCATTCAGCATTAGGATCAGGTAATAAAGTTGAGCTGAGTTGACATAGCCAACAAAGCAGACATTCACAAATATTTTATAGACATGTAAATGACCCATGGCTAAGTATTTCTTTTACAGAAATTTTCAAAAAAATGGTGATGATGAGATGTTTTTCTGTTGGTGATATATCCCATAAGAGCATATGGCACGGACATTCAAGTGGTAGTTTAGGAAATGAGATACAGCAGTTTTCATTACATGCCCTCATTTATCCAAGAGTAATGAACTATGTTAAAAGCAACACTGGACTGCTAAGCTTTGGAGTCACAGTTATTCAAAGTAAAGCCCACAGCAGTGGTACAGGGCATCTTGTTTCTTTATGGGCACTGGTAAAACACATGATTTGAAGACATGAAGTATTGGGAGAAAATATTTATGAACTCAATTAGACTTTGATGTTTATGAAAGAAAAAATCATCCAAAAAATATACTACATCTAGTGAACTCCTATTAAAGAATGCAGAGGAAGTGATGTAATGTTAACAATTCATCTATTACCAAAAAGAAGATGAAGGATATGGATAATGAACCCAAATACACTAACTCACACAAAGCCTCCTCTACTTACATTACTGTAGAAATTATTCATAATTGTCTCTTAAAATAACTATAGGGAGAGTTTGCTGTTCTCTTTTATTTTAGATTTCTGTTCAAATGTCATTAAAATCAGAGAGGCTTTTTCTGGCCATTCAACCTAAAACATAACTCTACTCAAACATAACCCTATCCCACGATTCCCATCTCCAACATTTTGTACCTTCAACATTTTGTACCTCCAACCAGTTTCAATAGTCTTCATACCAATTCTGACTACATAATATTTCCCTTATTTTCTGTCTTTCTGAAAAATAGAGTGATCTCCACGACATTTGGTTTCAGTACTACATCTTTAGCATGTAGAAGAATCCTGGTACAGAGCAGGTATTCAACATATATGGTGGTTTTCCTTTAATCACATACATCCTATTGCTTCTTTATCATTCTATCTTGCATGCTTCCTTTAAAGCAATGAGTGAGCCGTGAGGACAGCCCAGGGCCAGTTAGAGATGATGTCACAACCCACTGTGACAATAGGATAAGATTTCAAGTTGGCTCCTATAGGAAATGAATTAATGCATGCCACCTTAAAAATAAGTATGGGATAATGGTGTTGTGGATGCTATATAACCAAGGGGATGGCTTATTCTTATTTCTTTGCATCTGTAACCACATGTGGTTACAGATGCAAAGAAACCACAATACTTATCATGTCAGATTCTTTTGCAGCTAATGGGGGAAACAGTGTAATTGTGTTAGCCTCTGAGATGTGAGCACAGTTGCTGAGTTGTTATTCTAGAAAATCTTGTAAAAGAGCAGAATTAGCCATAATGTTCCGTTGTCCATTCACCCTTTTCTTCATGTTATTGGATTAACTGTGGATACAAGAGCTGGATCTCTAGAAGATATCACATAAATGTACAGCTTGAAAATAAGAGACAAAGGATGTCAGGAAATACCTGTTCCTTGATGGTGCTCAGGCATTTACTCTTCACTGTCTACCTGGGTCCCTCTTAGTACATGAGTGAAATAGACACCTGCCAATTAGGCCATTGTTAGCTAAATCTTCTTCACTTTTTCTTTTCATGCTCATGGAAATACACATTCCCTGGCTAATATCATTCATCTATAAACCCTGAGGTTTAGAAAGAATAATAGCAGACCAGATCCTTAGTTTAGAGCTGTAGCAATATGGAGATGGAATAAATTTTAAGAATTTGGAATGAGAAAGCTGTTTTACTCAATCTTACTTCTTTAATATGTAGTACACTGCCTGCTATATATACTAGACAATAAAAATGTTTGCTGACTGATGCTTTTTTCCATATTTTTAGTAGACTATTTTGTAATAACACAACACTTAAAAGATATATTAGGATGTATAGAAGAAGGTCTAGTAGCAAATCTTAATTTAATGGATAACAGTATTTATTAAGTAATTAACATTTACTGAATTCATATTATCATCTAGGCACTATGGTCAAATTATTTGTACATTTAAAAAAATTCTCACAGCAATTATATAACCTACGTGTTATATTATCACTACTACTGCTGCTGCTGCTACAGAATTTCAAAAATATTTATTTTTTTTATATTTATTTATTTTTTTTTAGTTCTCGGCAGACACAACATCTTTGTTGGTATGTGGTGCTGAGAATCGAACCCGGGTCGCATGCATGCCAGGCGAGCGCGCTACCGCTTGAGCCACATCCCCAGCCCTCAAAAATATTTAAATAACAAGCAAAAATCACATAGTTAGGTGATATAAGAACCAGTATTCAAGGTCAATGTTATCCCTAATCAAACCTATGTTCTTAAATAACATGTACTAATAAAACATTCTAAAGCTGTTTTCTCCAAAAAAAGAATTCTTTAATTCTCAAAAGCTATTTTTGGCAAAAGAGCAAATAGACATAAAAATTTCATTTGTGTTAACGATTATTTATTATTAATCAATTGTCACTTCCTAAATAAGTTGTTATGAAATTCATTATTGCTGATACATCAGTTGGAGTTTTTATATGCACACACGAGGATGGGGAGGTAAATACAGCCATTCAGATGGAGAGTTTCATGTCAGCTCTGGGTTGCTATTGGGACTCTAGATTATTTGCAGCATTTTTATTTTAAAATCCTGGAGTCTTTAAAATGTGACACCACAACCTGCATAGCGGGATATTGATAAGAACAAGAATGAAGGAGGTGATTCAGTAGATACTTAAATGGCAAAAAATATAGTGCAAATTTCACACGCCCTGGAGACAGCGGGTTTATATGATAATAAATAATAGTTACCACCAGGACAAAGGAAAAGGTGCTATGAAATCCAATAGCTCAGGGAGAAATCTGCTAATGCAGGTGGTCGAGCCTGTTCCATTTCATTGTCAAAGGGAGGCTATTTATTTTCTTCTAGGTGGTTAAATTACAGAGTCATTTATTGCTGAAAGTTTTCCAGTAGGCAGATGTGAATCTAAAGCTTTAGGCTTTAGGTTCAAAGTTTGTGAGGAAAATAGAATAAGAATTTACTTCATGGATATCACAACTGATAATATAAAATATGAGAGAACCTCTGGAAATATCCCAATTGAAGCCTCCTTACTACGTACCTTGGGTATAGGTCAAGGGCCAAAATTCTGGATAGAGTAAATAATAATTTTAAAGCTCTTTCAAATATTTCCCTTTTGATAGTCTCTCAACTGGACAAGATGTCAATGAGTGTGTGTGTGTGTGTGTGTGTGTGTGTGTGTAAGAAAGAGAGTTTCCTTGTGCACCAGAATGCCAAGAAATAGGAAAAAATACTCTTAGTGTCTCCCCAGTAGCTATAAATTAATGTCAACTTTCTGTTCCTGTTTATATCAAACAACTTAAGTAACTTATTGTGTATGTTATATATCTACATATTATATATTATATATATAATTATATATGGTGTTATATATATGTGTGTATGTATTCTGAGCATATTTTATAATACATGCTGCATTCATTATTTAAAAGCTGCTATAATCCAGCAATTTCCAAAACTCAGGAGTTTGACAATAGAATAAATCAAAGATATTCCACTAACAAGTTTTCTCTATGTACTATTTAAAACCATTTTCTCACCAACAGGTGTTGCTTTCCCTTCATATTCAAGTATATTTTGCATAAAACTAACAGCTGTTTTTATTATTTGTTTTTTGGGTACAGAAAATTGCTACTGAGGTTGCCACTGACTCTTCACCAACTAACCTTTAAACCAAGACATGTATGTAATTTCCTTATTAATCAAATATATTAACTTCATCCATCTTAGTTCATGACCAAAATCCAAAGCTTCCAGGCATAATCCTGATGAAGAATATATTACACAGCTGAAAGAATTCAAATTCTAATTTATATTGCCTTGAATAGCAATTAAAGGGTCATAAAGGACAAAGAGTCCACGAAAGAAATCTGTAAGGGAAGTGACTTGTAACCAAAGGTGAACAGATGTGGGCTGCATCCGCTTGCCCAGAGGCAACTGCAGATCATGTGGACTAGTATCCCACCTCTAGCAAGCTCAAGTTGAAATTGGAAAATGTTGCCGGAAATTGTTAGCAATTACATCAAAATCTGAATGACTGAAAATTTGATTACTCCATCCTTATAACACTGAGCTCTAATAGGGACCAATAAAGGCTACGGTATACATGCATCTGGCATTACTGCCTCAAATTAGGTTTTCAAGATCTGCTGGGTATTTACTCCCAATTTTGACAATCTAGAGATACAAAAGTTCAGTACTATTAATTATACAATGTATTTAAAAACTGACATTGCATGTAAACAAATCCAAAATGACTACTACTTTAACATAAATATCTATCAAGCATCCAAGTGTTATAAAGGGATTTTTTAGTTTTTTTATTTATAAATAATTACAGATTTGTAGAAAATTGCAGAGATAGCACAGAAAGATCCCTGGTACCCTTCACCCAGTTTCCACATGGGTTCCATCTTATATAGAGTACCACATGAAAACCAGGAAACCAATGATACATTGTTTGCATAGTTCTATATTATTTTATTACATGTGCAGATTCTTATAACTCCATTGCAATCAGGATACAAAATTATTATAGGCAATTTCATTTGTTTTTCTTAGAAATAAAATTATATTATAATTTCAGATAGAAGGTTTTCAACAACTTATTCTATAATACAATATTAAAATCATCAATATCTATGAGATTATTACTTAGGAAAACTCAATGTTTCTGGGCCAAAGTGAAATTCTAATAATTCAAATGACCTTCAGTAAACTTACTGCCCTGCACAGATCAGACAATTCCATAATCCAACAATCAGCTCTCCTCAGATGAATGGAAGTGCATTTTTTAGCACACAGTTAATCAAAGACATCTTGCCAAAAACCTTACCAGTACACCAAAACTCTGTTTCCCAGTGAGAATCCTAGACACAAGTACACATACATCTCCTTTCTCTGGAAAAAAAGAGCACTTCACAAGTATCCTTAATTAATTTACGAGTTTACCATAACAAAGAGCACATTAATAAGTATACACAAAGAAACAATGCAATAAATCAGCCAGATTATTCTGAACAAAGTCTTATTGTAGTTTATTTTCTCTAGCAAGTAAATATAAACCAAATTATTGCAAATTCCACTTCTGAATCAACTCACAATGGAGAAATATTTGAGATCTCTCTCTTTCTCATACACACACACACACACACACACACACACACACACAAAACTGAAGTCTTACCTTGGCCATTTGTGCCTGCACGCCATTTGCCTTGAGGGATGCTACAGCTTTCTGTGCGGCTGCAGGACTGTCAAAATCTACAAAACCATAACCTGTGAAAACACAAAAGCACCTGTTAGTACACACAGGTAGCTGCACCTCTATCACAGTGATGGGTATGGGATTATGGTAAGACTTATATCCGTTTCTTCTAAATATAAACAGATTGAATATGAAGGCTCTCAAATCAGTGGTCCTTAGTACTTGGGAGAAGTACCACAATAAAGGAGTAACTCATTTTTAGAGAGCAATAAATCAGCAGCAATCTGATTTAGATCTATTTGGTGATAAGGCACTATATTGTTCTATGTCCTAAGTTCTTTCTTCAGTGGACTTAATTCAGGAGTGAGAACAAGATGCTGCAGAATATAAAAATATCTATCTCTGAAGTTAATTTTCTTACATAAAACCAGCATGTGGTTATCATGAGCCACCACAATAGTACCTGCCACACATTAGGTTTTCATCAAACAGATGCTGGCTGCATGAATAAATGAAGGCTGTGGGTGAGTTAGGACTTCAACCTAGATCTTTTTGGTTTACAAAGCTAGAACTTCATCACAGAACCTTGTCTCTTCCAATGTTAACATCTTAAAATATTTCAACTGTTCAGTGATCTATGAAGGAGTGATTCAGTAGATTATATTCAAGCTTTTAAAAATAAGAAGCAAATAACCACTTGTTGGTTACCTGAACACAACCTAAAAAGACATGAGTTGTTCATGACTGTGGTCCTGTGAGTGTGTATACACCGAGTAGTAAAAGAATAAATGAAATGAGAGTTTTATATGCCCTAATGCTAACCAATATTAGTCCAGGGCTTAGCCTAATGGCAATGTCAGCTGCCCCAAGAATATTTAAAAATATAAATGTTCAAGAAGGAATATGAGGGCAGGTTTGGTGGGTGCTCCTAAAAAGCCAACCATATATTTCTACACCTCCTCTTATCTGTTAAGCAGGGATTTGCTCTGTATTTTCATACATACCCCACTTAGAAGTTTTGAGGCGAGCCACAGACACAAACCAACTAACCATGTGCTCTGACCCCTCCTCCCCCACCTCAGTAACCAAAGATGAGAGCTAGGGAATTCAATTACCAAGTTGTTTCTTTTAATTAACTTTTTAATTTTCTCCCCTCGAATCCCATCTTCGTTTTCTCCCTCCCAGCATGGAAGCCTAAAATGAACTTGTTACACAGCAGTGTACCATAAAATGCTCTTGAAAAGCTGGGCAGAGAAGCTGTGAAGTTTGTATTTCTAATCCAAAAGGAAGTCTGCTCTGTTAAGTACTGCTAATTCTTCTCTTCCTGCAAAATTCAAACTATGTGGGTAATATAACTATTGCCACCCATAAGGATGAGTAAAATAGAAAAAAATAATAGCAGAAAGAAATAGTATAAAAAGTCAAGATGTGGAATTAGGGCAAAAATTTAAAAAAAAAAACCTAGAATTGAGACATTATCTTCTTATGCCATAGGCTATCCTAGATGTTTGTCATGTTGACATGTAGTGATGTCATAAGAGTTTCATGCAACATTGGTCTCATACTCTTATGTATACATAGAAACTGAGGCACAGATGAGAGGATCAATGGGTCAAACATCACAAGTCATTTAATTGGCAGATTCAAGAAGTGAAACCAAGGCTGCATAGACCCTTTCAAATACATCATACGGTGAACTGTTTTACAATCCTATTTTGTAAACTCTGAAGTTCACCGGAGAGAGGATTTAATCCTGAGAAGTGACTTGGGTTTTGAAGTTAGGACATGAAATGAAATAATTCATAAAAGTATTCAATCCAGCTCATTCAGTCAGTGCATTAGTTAATGGACTACCTGGTCTACAGTCAAACTCTCCAAAGGAGGACTGGGCATTCCCCATCTTCTACCTCATGCTTTAAGTCAGTCTTCCTCATTTACTCATAGCTTCATTCCGTCATTCAATACTGAAATGCTCTGTCAGGCAATATGACAAGCATGGCGTATGAAGTCTTGAGAAAAAAATAGCCCCAGTTCCCACTTTGATGCAACCCACAGTTGAGTTGGGATATGGACATGAGGCAAATAACCAGACAAATGAATCCATGATTATACATCAGCATGTCTCCCTTGAAAGACAAAGAGAGACTCTAATACAGAATCTAACAATTGATTATTCATTAGTGAAAGTTTTAAGGAAACAGTAGCATGAAATGAAATACATATCACCTTAGTTGAACACTAAAACATCACAGAAAAAGTGATCTGCATGAGTAGATTAGGGGGATGACTTAGGAGCTATTGCAGCAATCCATAGAAATGGCAGCTGGCAGTGAAACTGACTGGATAAAGTGGATGATTTGAGCTATATTTTGGAGGCAGAATTAAGAGAACTTGGTGATACATTTAGTGGGTTGGGAGTAAGGGGGGGGCAGATGACAAGGATTACTACTGGGTTTTTCCATAAGCCCTGGGTGAGTGGAGACGTGACCTACTGGGATGGGGAGAGTGGAAGAGGTTCCAATAGGAGGGAAAGTAAAGATACTGGTTTGAGACATATTGAGTCAGAAAAGCCCATGAGACCTCTCAGTAGAAATGTCAAGGAACAGTTGTACATATTAGGCTGGTGCTCAGAAAAGCAGATGGAATTGAAAATTCAAATCAGGAAAGCAAGAGCATAAAGATGTTATTTAAAGAGATGGGAATAGACAACAATGTCTATAGTAAGTATTTTTTTTTAAAGGATCTAGGTTTGGAAACTGAACAGCATCAGCATTTAGGTGCAAGACCAGAAAATGAATTTGCAAAGAAGGCTAAAGGAGAATCCAAGAGGAAGAAGGAAATAAAAAGGAAAGATGATGTCTCAAAGCCAAGGTAAGAACATTTTCCAAGAAGGAAAGAGAGGGTGAGCCAGCAAGAGGCTTGAAAATGCCCAGTGAGCTCAGCAACATGGTGCTGCTAGCATCCTTTGCTTCAGAAAAGTGATGGGAATGAAAGGCTACCTGAGAAGCTGGAGAGTAAGGAAGAAGAGGAGGTAAAGAGCATTTACAGGCCCTCTCTAGTTAGTTATCTTGACTGACTGGGAGAATTAAGAGGCAAAGTTGCTAGCAGGGATATGAGCTCAACTGAGCTTTCTGTTGCTTTAAGATAGGAAATTTGGTGGGTAGATATGTGCTTATGTGGCTGGGAATATTCTCACCTTGTTCCAATGTGAACAACAAATATTTATTGAACGCTTATTATAAGAAAATTCTGTTCTTCGCACTTTTGAATATGTATTGGAAAGATCAAGCCAATAATAAAAGATTAAAGCTTTAAGAAAGCAATGAGATAATACATAGAATTACATTCCTGAGAAGGTAGAGGGGTAGGGAGGGTGTCTAAGACACAGATGAACATATGAAAGCACTATGCCTTCCCTCCCAAGAACTAGAAAGAAGAACAAAGTGCATTCTTGGTTACCAAGTGTTATTCTTTGCTATTCTCTCTGTTACTGGGACTGTACCTAATGCATAGCCAGTACTTAATAAGTATTTGTTAAAATAAACTCAAAGCATGTTTAAAAGACGTTAGATTACTTTTCAGACTACTATGGTGACTAACTGATACAAATGTCTATTAATTATTCTTGATTATAAAAAATAATATTAATGCAATGTCATGGCTGTGGTGTAGTCACGCTTGCTCCGCAAGGCAGCCCCATACTGTGTGACTCTTGTTCTTTACTCTAATGTGACTTCGTTCTAACTTCCTCACTTTCCTTCCAACCCACACATTATACAGGATATTACACAATCAAGATGATGATCTCCAGAGCTGAACTCCTATCCAAACAGCAGAAATTTCTGCAAGGACATGAGACATCCTGAGCGTCTCTGAAATAGGGAACTCATGGCTGAACTTTGAATAAAGTGTACATCTCAAGAGTCATAAAGCCAGCCAGGAAAGAGAGAGGGCCCTTCATCCAAAACATCTGTACCGATGGCTCCAAGCCAACAGAGGAGCAAACACTCCATGAACAAAATTATAAATAAAGGATAAGTCACCAAATCTGAAGTAGTCCACTGAGTTAAGTGACTTTCATAAATACTTTCACTAGTTAAAATGCAAGTTCAGAGGTAAAAAAAATATCTAAAGCAACCCTGAAAAAAAATACTCCCATTCTGGAAATAAACCTTGCATTCCCAAGTTTTACGTGACAGCAGATACTACATCACAATCAGAAGAAAACAAAATGAAATACGAGGCTCCCTAGAGAGAATAATGATGCATTTACTGAGGAATAAAGCAACTTCAATTTGGTTTCAATTTGCTTTCCTTAATGACAAATAATCAAGTCTGGGAACAGGAACCTCTGTACCTACATCTGGTGAGGGGAAGGGTAGGGAGATTAGTTCAGCCTTGGCTAATAATGCTTTATGGTCACTGCTAAAATCCCCGACAGAACTTGGGCAAATGCTAACCATTGGAAACCCTGGGCCCACGTGGTTGCAAGCCCACCCGTATCACTTTCCCAATTATGTAATTAAGCTTGGCAGCAAGTTCAAATGAATTAAAACGAAATGTCACTGTTTTCTCCACACACCCCTGTCCTTGTTTTTCTTCCTTGTCAGGGGGAGAAGGCCAGCAGTTCTGCAATTAGCAGGAAGTGGAGCAGTGGGAAAGAACCGACTCTGTGATAATTAGGTCATTCGCCAAACGCACTCATTCCATTGACAGATCGAATCAATGCTTTCCTGAAATGCTTTAAACCTTGTATGTTAATTGAACGTTTGGCTATTTTTGTCGCACTACTAGCCAAGTGACTTCAGAAAAAAAAAAAGATAAATATATAAATATGCATTAAATAGGTATGTGCATGTATACATGTGTATGAACATATACATGTATGTATATGCATGTATGCATATGTAGATATAAATATATAATTGCAAGAGGGTTCTTGTTTTGTTTCTTTAATGCAATCGTCATTAACATATTCCCTGTGACCTTTGCCACCCAATTGAACCATTAGGTGACAATCCACTTAGAATTTCATTCGAAGGCTCTTTACTATCTTTTATAGCTCATTCTGTAATAAGCCGTGTTGCTGCTGACTCTTTAAATTCTCTGTTTAAACTGATTATTTATTTACCAACACTGGGATTGCTGCATGTGTGTAAGGAGAGGAATGATAAAACCAGAACTCCTGTTTTAGATTTCCAGTGGCATCTAGAGCCAGCCAAGGGAGCCTTGCTCTCAAAGTGTAACTGCACACTGAATTTCACATTTGTATTGTTCTTCCTTTTCAGAATGACTGCCATAAAAGCCCACTTGAAACGCAGATGGTTTGGTCTAACACCCAACTTCTTTCAAAGACGATCCAGCTGTGAGTCAAATGTGATTTCTGAACAGAATAAGTGAGCACATTGGCTAAGAATTATAATTCCAACTGAAATTCTACTCAAATTTAACAGTTGAAGATGTTTAAGAATTGGCTTTCCATCAATTTCCCCCTTCCATCTTTTAGACTTCACAGTATGCTATGGCTGCTGTCTGGGCTCAAAATGGGAAGACCAAGTATCAGAGGTGAGGAGCAGCCTGCAAGAGGAGGAGAGTAGGGTATGCACAGTGCCTGGGAGTCTGGTGGTATCTGGCTGCCTCCCTGCCTTGGTATTTTTCCTGGATTTCTCTTGTATCCCTGAACTATTGAGTGATTACAGAATCTCTCATTAGTTATTGGACTTTCCATTTTCCAAAGATGGTGGTCAAAAGATAACACTGATAGTGTCACTGCTACTTTTTACTTATAAAATCATACATAAAACCTAATCTTTTCTTTGGTATCTTTTGCATCCATTTCCTGTAATTGACCATTAAGGGGAAGCTTGGATGTGACAAAGGAACCAATAAAAGAATCATGAGTCCACCTTGGAGCTATGAAAAACTAAGGCAAAAGACAAACTGTGGTAGAATGCAAAAGCCAGAGCCAACACAGATTATTTTGGAGAAGAAAAAAGAAGAAATGTTGTTTGTTTTAATAATAGCACCAACAAAACAACACTAAATCATTACAATTTTAAATTATGTATGCTTTGAAATGTCCTTAGAACACAGGATCCAATGATTTTATAGCAGTGAAAGAGCATATATACTGCCTGTAAAAAGGGCTACAGTGTGCCTCAGCACCTAACAAATGTAGGCAAATGAGATGGATGCAATGTTCACTATATTGCTTCACTATATTCCCCAGATATTCTAGCTTAATTGCATTAAACATTCTGATTTTCTAATGCCAGAAACACTAAAACAAGATATCAGCTTTTGGAATAGAATTTCCCTGCTATTATAGACACTTTTGAAATATCATATAACTCTCCAGTTATTATCATTATTAAATTTAATAAGTATCTATTACGTGGAAGAAAAATGATGCTCTAGATGCTGTAAGGAAAACAAAGAAACATATAACCATGGCCCTTTCATAAATTCAAAGAATTTATGGTCTAGTACAATCGATAAAGAAATTTAAATACACTGGAGGGTCCTCTTACACACAGGGCATAAGATATAGAGGTATGGGCTGGGGTTGTGGCTCAGCAGTGGGGCACTTGCTTAGCATGTGTGAAGGACTGGGTTCGATCCTCAACACATAAAAAATAAATGAATAAAATAAATGTCCATTAACAACTACAACCAAAAAATATTTTTAAAAAAGATATAGAGGTATATGCAAAATAGAACACAATCAAAACTGTCTTCATGTTATTGAACTATTTTCATATAGTATATCATGCATAATTTTGCATGTGTAGTTTTATTCAACAAAGCTGAATATCTATGCTAGATTCCCTTCCATATGTGGCATGATGCTAAAATTATCCACATTTCAAATTATGTATATATGTATGCATTATTCTTTCTCAGTTTGTATGCACAGATGAAATGAATTAACTTAAATACAAGGTACAGAGAGGATCAACACTACATAAGAGTAGAAAGAAAGTGCTAGTATTCTAAAATGGCAATGGATTCTTTTCAGGTGAAGTAAAACTCAGTATATTTAGTGCACAAATAGCAAAAGTAAGGAATGAGAAAAAGAAAGAGATCTCAAATGGAATTTCCTGGCAGGACAAAATAATTACAAAGACAGATAAATTTAGAGAGCAAAGTACTTAGTAATATGCCACTGGAAAATGGGACAGTTTCTCATTCCATTTATGTTGCACAAAATGTCTTATTAAGCTAAACACAAATTCAAATCCCAAATCTCACTTCCCTCCTCACCCTGTTCAATTGATTTTTAAATGAGACAAATTGCTTCTTTATACTGAATAAAGTCAAAATTAGGATCAGGATCATTATTTATGGGCTTAGTGCAATCACTATGCTTTATTGAGATTAAAGAAACACTGATTTGCCAAAGGCTTCATCTGGACTAGCCACTACTTTATTACAATATTGTGTTTTCAAGTAGCAGCATATTTGGTTGTAAATGGCAGATTAATCTCTAGGAAGCATCTAGCAAAGATTCCTAAGCTATCAGGCAATGTTCAAAGATTTTAATAAAATATATGTCTGTGGGAACTATGGGTCCTATGTGTCTCTTCCATCAAAACAGCCCAAGAAGCAAGTGTGTAATGATGACTACAGGAGCAAGCCCAGGATATTGATAAAACAATTCCACTGAGCTTGTAAGTATGATGGAAGCAAGCTATAAGTAAAGACTTTAATTATAGCTCTACAATCCCCAGCCCACAGTAGGGTAGGGAAACCTAACTAAGATTTAATTCCAGCTGCCCCATCTTCCCCTCCCTCTCTTTGCTCCAGCTTTGCTGATGGGTAGGACTATTCTTCCATGCAAAAAACAGAGATAATGATATGGGTGTATGAGCAACAATTAGAGGACCACCTACTTTCTTCCCAAGTACTTTAATCCACATACACAATCATGGCCCCAGTAAATGACTTGGGAAGCATGTCTGTACTCCTGCCTAACTCAGAAACACCCCATTCCTCATTACCCATAATCTACAGAGGATGAATCCAAGCAGTTAAACCAATCATTCACCCAAAGGGATGCACTAGGTAGCTCAGTGAGAAAGGCAGAGAAAGCAAATCCCACATATAAAATAATCCTTTGAGAAAGTATGCATCACATGCATGCCTGATTATCACCTTCTATATTCTAAAGAGTCCAACTACCAATATGTCACTTCTCTGTATGTTCATACAAGACTCATGTGTTTTTGAATATCATTATTTTCCTGGAAAGGGCTCCTTCCATAATTTCTTTCTTCTAACCCTTTGACAAAATTCAATTCTAAGTGTTATGAAAGGTTCTGTTAAACTCAGTTGTGCATTTCCCAATTTATGAACATATTTTATTGAATATGCTCCTCAGTTCCAAGTTTATAGACCTTATTCTATTTTTTTAAAATATCCACTAATACTGTCCCTGTCACTATGAGACATAGTGGCTTTTTGGACTCCTATTATTTTTCTCCATTCTATCTGACATGCAAAACACAGTTCTAAGTTTTTATTAGAATTTTTAGAATGTTAACTGTATACACAGGCAATTTATACTAACATGTGTACATGTTGTTATAGTTTCAATATTAGGTATCCTCCAAAAGCTTATGTGTAAGACAATGCAACAAAGTTTAGAGGTAAAATTATTGGATTATGAGAGTGAACCTAATCAGCACATTAATCCCCTGATAAGAATTAACTGGATGGTAACTATAGTAGCCAGGTAGGGTGGAGTAGGAGAAAATGAATCATTGGGGGCATGCCTTTGGGGTATGTATTTTGTACATGGTGTGTGGAGACTTCTTCTGCTTCTTGGTGATCAGGTCCTGATCCAATTTCCTCTACCAGACTCTTCTGTCATCTTATTCTGCCTTACCTCAGACCCCAAGGAATGGAGTCAGACATCTATGGAGTCAGACATCTACTAAGACCTCTGAAATTGTGAGCCTCCAAATAAACTTTTCTTTCTCTAGTTGTTCTTGTCAGGTCTTTTGGTCATAGCAGTGGAAAAGCTGACCAAAACATGTGGTTTAAAAAATCAAGCCAAATAAAAGAACATTCAGAGAAAGGTAAGTTTAATTCCAATAAGACTTGTAGTGCTTTAGTTTAACTTCCTAGGAACTATCCGATAATTCCTTCTCGTAGTCCCATAAAAGCAACTAGAATCAATTCTTAATCTCTCATTGTTCTATTATTCAGAAACAGGGATTTATAGAATAGTAAAATAGAATTCCTGATATTAAAAAAATCGTGATTTTTGTGAATGGTTTCCAATGATCCATCTTTTCCCTAAAAATAAATAGTAATTGTTTTCTTCTAATTTTAAAAGTTAAACAGTTCATTATAAAAAATTTTAGCCAATACAGAGAGAAATGAGGTATGATGTCATAGCCCAAAGACAAATAAATTGGTGGTTAAATTTTATTCATGTTTAACCACAATACAGTTTTATCATCTGATTTTTCTCTCAGTTGTACATATGGCTACTTTTCTTGGTCAATACATATGGATCTCTATGATCTTGTCAATGTGATAGTTTCAGCACTCTGTCTATTTCTCAAAGATTTCTGAGCTCTTCAGTATGCTTTAGCCAAATGGTTCCTAACTTGCAAAACCGATTTTGTTCTAAGATTTGGAAACTTTTTAAAAATTGATAATGTAGAAATAGATAATGACCTCAAAGTCTAAATTTTAGAAAGTGATTTTTCCCAAGCTTTTTGTATCATTCAAATTTGTTGCCAAAATGGACTCTGATGTATTACAAATCAAAGGTATCAGAAGTTATTTTAATTAAATTCAAACACCCACTTCCTGAAATACAGGGGACTGGAAACCGATTTTCCTTCTCACTATAAATAAGTTGGAAATTTCAGACAAACATCAAGACATTATAAGACAAAATTAGAGATCTATGATTCAAAAGGGATACTAAAAATTCGAATAGTAATATCATTATACCATTTATTTATAAGTTGAAAATGGAAGGGTGTTTTTGTTTTGTTTTTTTTCCCAACCATCAAAACCATGTTTTCTTCTATGAAAACTTCACTGTAATTTGTAAATGGGTATGCTTGATGACAGTACCAATTCTTTTGTGTCACTTTAAATAGCTAGTAATTCATGAGTTACAATTGAGATGCCCCTGCCCCCGACCAGGCAGCATCTTCACTGTATAAAGGGAACATGTGGGTTGAGATGCAATTTAAGGAACTATATTGTTTAGGATATTTATGTACATTGCCCTAAAAAACATGAAGACTTGGATCATTAGGGAAACACTTCTGCAAGCAGAGATCATTGGGGCCTCCCAGGAGAGGTTCTCCACTTTGTTACTCTAAGTAGGATCTGGAAACCAACTAACAACACTGGCAGCTGGCATCCTGTGGGAGCTTGTTAGAAATGCAGAGTTCCAGCCCCACCCACATCTACTGAATTATATTCTACGATTTAATAAGATCCTCAGGTGACCCATAGGTACTCTAAAATGAAGATGCCCCGGAGAGCAACAAGCCACTCTTGGAGTCTGGATGACACCGGTCATTCTCATCTAACAACAGGGAGAAATGGGCATCTTAAAAGTCATCTTTCTCAACTTGTTTCTGATCTTAAAACCTCCCAACAGTCTCATGGCCAAACACCTCTTCAGGCTCCACCTAAGCCAGTTCTAATGTTAGAAAGTACACAGTCTCCTAGCAGCCCAACTAGATCAGGGTTTTGATATAAAGCTGATGTTGTGGAAAAGCAAAGACATTATCATCTGAACGTCTGGGTTCAACTCCTCGCTCTGCTATTTGATAACAAATTTTTAGGCACAAAACACTCAATCAAAGTAAGGGTAATAATAAGAATATCCAAATTATATGTTGGCTCTGGGCAGTGAATGAATTTGAAAGCATTTAAAACACCTGGCCTAGTGCCTAAGTCTTCCCTTCTATCTCTCCCCTTCTCAGCATGTGCTAAAATATAGGTCCCTAATTAATCCACTTCTCCTGAATATATGCCAAGACAAATCAGACAAGTGTATTCCCTTCTCCACATAGCACATCTTTATATTTCTGAAGACAGGACCCCTCCTTCTGCTTGTATTTGAAAAATGAATATTTGAAAATACAGGATCAGGCTATTTTTACATAATAGCCTATTTCAGAATGAGAATATGTCTCCCCTTCCCTTTCTCTTTTATGTTTGTCCATCAGAGATATACCTAATTCTGTTTAGTTACAAAGTTCAAATTGGCCCTACATTAATACATCCCTTTAAAGAAGTAATGTTCATTTGATGAAGCAGGTAACCAATGTGAAGAGTGATTATCCAATAAATGTATTATGCAAATTCCAGTGAACATTTTATGCACACTGGATAAAGAATCAAATTAAAGTCTCATAACCCTTGGAAAATTAAAGTTAGCAAGCACAGAGGTTGATTTGCCCTTGAACACAAAAACTGCTAAGGGCAGACATTCCCCCATCATTTCCACAAAACTGAACCATTTCTGAAGGTTTCAGATTAAAATAAGAAATCTCTTAGGAGTCATAAAGATCAGCTATTTTTACAGGAATAATTTGGAGTCGCAATTTTAAAGTATTATGAGTTGGAAGGAATTGGTGAACTTGTGTCATATTTTAAAAAGCTAATATGCCAGGTAATCGGTCAGTTGAGAACACCAAAAATTGCCTAGGAAGAGGGTATGCAGAAAGAGGGAGAATGGCTTTTTAAAGAGGAGCACAGGAGGGTTGATTCACAGAGCTTGCCCTGCAACAACCAGAGTGGCAGTTAATGCAATAGACCAGTATGCTCGTTCCATTTTCCTTCCCTTGATGTAATAATGGGACCTAATAGTCGTCTTCTATTACAGTGTCATGTCCACCTCTTTGCAGCTTGCCAACACTGATTCAACCATGGGACTGTCTACAGAGAAATAATAGACCATTAAGAAAGATAATGCTGAGAGTCTGCACAGCATTTGCCTTTTGGAGCACAGAGAATTCGTCATCAGCACTTCCTTAAATCAATAAGCAAGCACAGGTATGAAGGTGGTAGGTTGAAAACCCCATTCTGCCCCCTCCCTCCCAGTTTTCACACCTGGAGACAGGATGTGCACTCCCCTGCCCAGACCAGTGCACTCATTTATCAGTTCCTGAAAATCAATTCCTTTTCCTGTTCAGTCTTTTTGGAAACCAGGCAGGATATAAATATAAAAATATTGGTATTGATTTAACAAATGCTCAGCGAGATCCTTTTCGGGATTCTGAGCTAGGTGCTGGGAAGGAGAAAAAGACAAATGTGACACATATTATCTCCTAAGAGGATACACCAGCCCAATAGAGAAAGGGCCACTTCGACACATGACACGGGTAAAGGCTTGATGCAGGGTGCTTGTCATGAAAACCTACAGTGTGTGGTAGAAAGAAAGCTTATTTCTGATTAAGGTAGAGACAGTGGAGGAGATGAATATGAGTTTTCAAAACTTTCCTTTCTCTTTTCTTTTTTTCTCTTATTCTATAACTTTTCCATCAACTTCATTAGAGTAGATTTGAGACAGTTATGCATTCTGTGAAATAGTGCAGGACAGATACCACCACCTGGTCATGGATGGCTTAAATGTTACACCCAAACTCATGCTGCTCTCCTACTCCCTCCTACCATGCTGCCTTGAGGCTGATGCATCTGCTGTTCCCTGCAGTGGCTGCTCACCTTCTACTGTGGAGGCTTAGCTCCCTTCCTCCCTTGGCCTCCACCACCACCTGCTGTTAGCATCCTTCAGTGTAATGGCACAATCTGCATTATTTGATTTTCTTCTAAGATTATTGCATTTTATGCTGCCCAACTATAAATGGTGCCAAGGTAAGAGAGGACAAGATCATTTATGTTCATTACGACGTTACTAGCACTTACTACACTTTTATCAGATCACCAAGATAACATTAAAACTCACACAATTCTTGACAAACAATCTCTTACTTCTGTTTTTCTAAAATATCCTTCTATTATAATGCAATTTAAGGAGAAATATAGCATTTTTTAAAAAATTTGCAACACTTAATCTAAAAACCATAATGCTGGCCTGATCTGTATTTATATACCTTGGGGTACAACAGGGAAAATATTTCACTTTGAGACATGATGAATTTAAGTGAAAAGTATGTGGAGGTTCATTATAATAATCTTTAATACTTTAGGAGCTTTGAAATTTTCACAGTATAGTGGAGACATCATAATTACTTATTTCAAAATAAATAGACCGTGTTTATTTCAAAATAAAAGAAGTGAGAATGGGGAGGCAAGGAGAGAGAGAGAGAGAGATGGATGGAGGCAGGGAGGAATGAGAAATGTTGGATGCAAAAGTCACCATAATTAACAATATAGTCATATGCCACGTACTGACATTTTGGTCAATCATTGACCATATATATGATGGTGATTCCCTAAAAGTATTAATAAAGTCTAAGTGGGTACTAGGCTTGTGTAATTATACTCTATAATATTCAGGACAACAATGAAATCACCAAAGGATGCATTTTGCCAAATATACCCAATGCATAACTGAAATTCTTATTCTAGGAAGGCAAAATTTTGTCAAATGTGCCCTGAAAATATGGATGTCAAATGTTATGATGTTGGCTTTGGTTTTCTTTCTTTCCTTCTTTTTTTTTTATTAGTGGTTCAAGTTTTATGCTACAGGATTTAAGGCGAGGTTAGCACAGTGTGGTTTTCAGATCAATAAAGGACTTTGTGTCTGGGGCCTTCTCGTTGCTTACCTAGTTTATTGTGACTTAACAAAAGGGTCAGGGACAATACTGCTCAGCAGAAGGAAAAAAAAAAAATAGGTGAGGCGATGGCTCATCCTGAAAGGACAAAAGAAAAAGAAAAAGAAAACAGAAAATAAATAAATAAATTACTCCAAGATCACAAAGAATGACTGTTTAGAGAATGACAGGATTCCGTAGTGAAATGGGAATAAATGCAGAGGTAGTGAAATCATTGTTCTCAAGTCCTGCCCTTAGAAACATGACCTTGGACATGTTTTCAAGCACACAAAAATGCACATAGTAGCACAAGCCAGACTTTTTTTTTTCTTTGTGACATATTTATATCACATTAATAACTCGATCCCTGGATGGTCCTGAAAGCTCTCCTCCTACTATGCACAAAGATCCTTAAACCATTTAACAGGTACAATATCAAAGATATATGCAATTTTGGAATACAATTTAAGTTTGCTTCTCTAAACTGCTGGTGATGGGAGAATAAACTTCCCTCTTGTTCATTTTGTGTCAGTTTCTTCTGTGGATGAACAGGAAGCCTGGAATTCCCCATGGGCATAAATTACACATGGAAACAACAACAAAAAAGATAGCTCCAAGAAAGCCTGCTTTCTGTCCTTATGAGGAAGAAAAGTATGAAAACACAGGGCTAAAGGAAACTCCTGCTGCCTAAAGCATCCTCTTCTAGAAGCAAAACAGCAAGAGTTTCAATAACATCAGACATTCTGGGATTGATTTTTAAAGATGCTCATCTTTTCTCGGAAATGATGGAATTGACTTGTGTCTAGCCCCAAAGCATGGCATTATATTTCCAGAACTGACTTGCCGGAGCTACCAGTTCATTAGGAGACATTGTACCGTGAAGCTTTGAGGGGTCTGGGCAGTGACCATCCACTTCTTCCGCTAGCCAGGTTCTGCAGGGACCTGAAGCTTCCTGGTTTCAAGTAGACAAAATGATCTAGCACCCAAAGTACATATCCCAAACTTATAAAACTAAACTAAAAGGTATGTACTCTATGCTGGACCCTGTAGTAATACTTTTTGTAGATTATCTCACTTAAATCTTACAATATTTTATAATTGTTGCTTATAATACTTATAAAATATTTTATATATGGTTACCTAGTCTCAGAGAGTTAATTTTTTATTACAATACAGATGAGTCGCATAAGCAATGTGATGTTATGCAGCTGGGCTTGTGTGTATAATGCAAATTTATACATATATGTCTAAATACGTATATATTTAAAAATGACAAAGACAAATTAAGGAACTATGTTTTAGAAATGTGCTTCAGTTTTAAAAATTATGATATAAATAAGAATTTAAAAATATTACCTATATTGAAAACAACTAGTACAATTTAAACCCTCAATAAATAGCAATGAAGTAGAAAAGCACAAATATGATATTAAAATCTAGCTATTATATAGTTGGTATTAGAGGCTCCTCCCTAAAGGAGTAAAGATTAAATATATAAGTATTTCTGTACTGATAGATTCTGGCTGAAGGTTCAGTTAAGAGCAAAATCACTGCAATGTCCTAACCAGCTGCAGAAGTGTCTGGAATATGGCACATGGTCATCATTGAATAAATGAATTAACCAACCCAGGTTGGTTATCAGTCATTGAAAAATGGGATAAAGCATGAATTGAGAGTGCTAGGATAGTGTTTTGTCAATTCATATGTATCCTTCCTCCTCTACATCTTTGAAAGTAATAGAAATAGTCCTGGCTTAGATGTATCAAACTACAGCATTCTTGCTGGTAGTTCTGTTGATTCCTTTCCCAGAAGACTGATGTTCAGAGTGGGATAGAAGAGAGCTGATGATTCGTAGACAAGGCAATCCTCTACAATGCTCTGCTTTCCAAACATGCATCTGAATATTATTTCACAGGAAGACCTGATCTTGCATTCTCTCCCAGCTCAAAGTGTGAAATCAATGGCCTCATAAAACCCTTGACTTTGTCTTTCTTCTTTTTCTAAGAATTTCCTTCAGAAATTCCCTCCCCCTCAAAAAAAATTTTTTTTCAATTCTTTGACACTTTTAAGATGAAAAACACAAATTAAACTATTTTGGTGTATAGTTTATGTCTCAAGAGTGCCTTCCCCTAAAGGAATTATATTTTTAACATGCAATGGTTTTGATTAAAGATTGATCTGGGATTGTGCTCCAAGGCTTTTTATGCTCATGATGGATAAGAATAGGTTGAAGGAGCATGCAGTTGAGCTGGGAGGTGTGCATATGGAAAAATCTTTGGGTATTTTCCTTATGCAATAACAGACCCTCCATGAAGACAATTTGTAACTCAGGATAAATCCTTAAATGTTCTACCAATGTTACACCCAAGTAACCTGATACCAAGTACAATAAAGGGTGGGTTGAAGGGAAAATCAGCCACTCCTAGGTTTTGTGGAGCAGGAGAGGGCAAGTGGTTGAGGTGAACTTCTGGAACATTCCCAGGGGTGATGTCCTCTAATACAGGTGACTGTGGCATCCACAATACAGCTTCTTCCTTGCAGATCCAGGTGACTTCCAGAGAAGAGCTGTCCTGCAGATGTGATCTTTTTGGCCTACCCTGTTTGAAGGTTTTGTACTTGTTTAATTCTTTTCAATATATTTTCAAATATGAGACATTTGGGATAGAAATTATGTTTTCAGCTACTCCTTAAGGATCAAAAGATTGGACAGAAGTGAAAATTGTGAAAAATCATTGGCTGTCACTATTCGCATGACAGAAAATAGCAGAAGGGGGCACAGGGATGCTTAGTTTGCTTAGGAATGCCAGGGTGCCCATCAGGCGATGCGTATTTCATTTCTTTCCTGGAGCACTCCTGGCCCATGAAAGCAAACAAAAGTCATTCAACAAGGTGTATTTCTAATATTCTAAAGCCAGCAGCTCTGAAAATTGAGAATGGCAATGCTACAGTTCAGTAACTGAATCATGTTCAGCAAGAAAAGCAATTTTACACAGTCTCTTTTTTGTTATCAGTTAACACTATTCTATCTCATGAAATGCATCAGTACATTTTCTAAGAATATGCATATGTAGATGTCGGCTTCTTGCCTCAATATATGTCATTGTTTGACAAACAACCAGCAAAGAACTCTGAGTAAGCACTTGAAATAAAGATAAAAGGTTTGATGTTAGATATTGATTATTAACCCCTCCTGTACTTCTGTTTCCTCTTTGGTACATGGGAGATAATTATAGTACCAACTGAACAATCCATTTGACTGTTTTTTGGAGGTTAAATGAGATAGTAAAAGTTCTTTGATTTGGATAAGTAACTGCCAAAGGCCCGCATGTTAAATACTTGGGAACCAATCCATAGTACTGTTAGGAGATGGTAAAAACTTGAAGAGGCGGGGCCTACAGAGAAGTATTAGGTCACTGAAAGCGCACCCTCAAAAACAGTAGAAGTCTCATCTCTTCCTGTCTTTCTTTTATATTTCTTTCATTAGATGAACAGTTTTTCCATGAACACTTACCACAATGTACTGCCTCACCACAGACTCAAAATTATGGGGCAAATCAATCACGGACTGAAACCATGCGCCAAAATAAACCTTTCGTTTTCTAAGCAGATTATTTCAGGTATTTGGTTACAGTAATAGAAAGCTAAGGCAATATGTAAATCACTTAGAATGGTGCAAGGCACATTGTTAATCATCATACCTACAAAATAAGCAATGTTATTATTTTTTCTGTTACAAAAGACCTCAAATGCTTTTCATTCAAATATACATTATTTTATTAATTACAAAAAGATGTGGCCCACAGGTGATATATATGGTTGCCTGTGTTGCCTTCAAGCTACAAGGACCAGTACTGAAGCATAATAAGTAGATAGCTATAGCTAATTCCATTCTATCCTCTTATAATTCACCGAGCAATCTGATCTTCACTGTAAATGAAACTTGATTATATTTTACTTTCTATGTTTATTAAGGAGAGTTAATAATATTTTTAAAGGGATCTGATTTTTTTAAATAGCATTCCATATTAAAACATTTGACTCATCACAGGGGGAAATGTTTGTATTCACTAGGGGGAAGTAATTGTACTCATAAGACAGTTTAAAACATAGTTTATATAATAAAATGACCATCTTTAATTCTAGCAATTTCTAAAGTCTTCTCCTTCAAAAATCACATAATTTAATTGCCATGTTTCTGAACATTTTTTTTTTTTGCAAACTAGCTATATGTTCAGTGTTGGGAGAAAAGCATTTTGTAATATTCATATGAAAATAATAGAATTTAAGTTATGTTAGTAAATTTTCTCTTATTTCAGAGACTTCTGTTTCTGTGTTCATCTTTAGTGATATGTATGTGTGTGTGTGTGTACAATGTGTGCTGGGAAGCACACTGTTTATATATGGGAGCATTCCATACTATTTGTGTTGCTAAGCTACCAAATACTTCAAAACATTTTTTCATATTTTTAGATAACTCACATAGTTGCAAAACATAGGGAGCTACAAGAAATCCCATGATCTGAGGTAGTAATTAAATAGAATGTAGCCACTTTACAGTGGGAAAAAGATTCTTTGGCAGAGAAAATAATTAATTATAAAATTCCAGATGGGCTCTTATTTTTGGCATGCAATATTTGTTTGGAAATACAGTGTCATCAACTTTCAAAAAAAGCAGGAAAACTCCATCTGGTATTTGTACATTTCTGTGAGAGGATGCTTGGATTCTTGCACTGTCACTTTTCACCCATATTGAATGAAATGATCACTCTTGGTTATATTTAAACAATATATCTGTAGATACACAATCATATATGAAAAGTAATTTTAAAAATGTTGAAGGCTGGGATAAGTGAAGAAGTAATAAACTCAAACTGGGCTGAAAGTGGATTATGTAAAATAAAAGACCTTTGTGTCTCCCAGAGTGCTTTGAACCCAGAAGGCATCTTAGAAAGTTGGTTTCATTGAAGAGTTGAGAGAATGGGTAGTATAAGCCCATCAAAATAAAAATGCTAATGGAGTTTGAAAGGAAGCTCTTGGTTTAAGCTTATTGGTAGGGAAAATATTAATGAATAAAAAGGTTCAATATATTTAGCCAATGCTTCATTGATTCATTGACTTTATTTATTTATTTATCCACTCAATAAATGCCAAAGGGTGGATAATTTCACTACATGAACAAATTATTTCACAGAACATTAATAAATAATCTACTTGGTTCTTTGGACAAGTAAGTTTGGATAATGCTAGAAGAAGCCACATTATTTTTTTTCTTTAACATTCATGTATTTCAGAGTCTTTAAAATACTAGTATGCATAGTCAACTTTTAATGAATGATAGAAAAGGCCGAGTATTTTCATGGTATGATGATGGAACTCACAGCTGGCCTCTGCTTAAGGACATGGACTGGTAGGAGCTTTGCCAAGGAGACAACATTTGAGCTGGATCTTTTGAAATTTTTACCATCTTTCCTCATTATAAAAATAATGCATGACCATTTTTAAAAAATCCCAGAAAGATATAAAGATAAAAATAAAATTTAAGTGTAAGTATATAGCCTAGTGACGATCACTATTAACAAATTTTTAAAATTTTTGGAGAATCTTTATTTATTTGACATCTCTTCCATTTTTTACTGTTTCTCTTTGTAGAGTTAAAGAATGTGATGTGTGAAATTGTACATGCTGAATTATCTGTGCAATATTGTGATATGTTAACCTACTTGAAATATTAATAATCTTCACATATATTATTTCAGACCCTACAGTTAAGAAATTATACCCCTACTGTAGAATTGTTCTTTTCTTTTTTCTCCCAAACTTTAAAAAATGTAAACCACAGGTTTGCTATATCACCCTCCCCTGAGAACTTCCTAGAAATGCAAATCTGGGGGATGACATCTAGACCTTCTGAATTACCTCTAGACCTTCTGAATCTGAAGGTCCTGAGCTAGACTCTAACAGAGCCTCATGTGTAAATAAATGTATAAATGAAAACAAAAAGATATACAAATTTATATCTTTTCATAAATGGTCCTATGTAATTATGATGGGGAATCACCTTCAATTTTATACACACATAATTTTAGGTTCTAACAATTTATACTGATTTATTTTCTGTACCTAACGTGGTGCTAGGAGCTTAATATTTGTTGAATGAATGAAAGCATCTATAAATTAGCTTCACCATCCTTTGACATCAAAATGTCACAAATTATGCTGTGGGGTCAAATTCATCTCAATTGCTTTATAGATGAAGTGTATGTTTATCTCTCGAGATGCTTATCAGTCTTGTTCCTTAAAATTTTAAAATAGCACCAGGATATATGTCTAACTTGTCTTTTAAATAATTTTCCTCAGATCACAATCTGTCTCTATAATCAGCATTTACACTCCTCCACCCATTCCTTTTCAATCCTGCAGATAAGTTTCTTCAATTAGAACTTTATTTACTATTTCTATGCCAGTGAATCTAGTTTCCTTCAAGAAATTTGTAATTCTTGATTACTATCACCTTCATTTGTGCTGTACATCTCCTATCACTTTCTTCTTTTTTCCCACGTTATATGGAGTGTGTGTGTGTGTGTGTGTGTGTGTGTGTGTATTTGTGTATGTGTGTGGAGGGGTTACTAAAAAAAAATCACTTTTAAAATTTTTTGTTGTTGGGGCTGGGGATGTGGCTCAGGCGGTAGCGCGCTCGCCTGGCATGCGTGCGGCCCGGGTTCGATCCTCAGCACCACATGCAAACAAAGATGTTGTGTCCGTGGAAAACTAAGAAATAAATATTGAAAATTCTCTCTCTCTCTCTCTCTTTAAAAAAAAATTTTGTTGTTGTACACAGTATCTTTATTTTATTTATTTATCTTTTTTATGTGGTCCTGAGGATGGAACCCAGCGCCTTGCACGTGTTAGGTGAGTGCTCTAGCACTAAGCCACAACCCCAGCCCCTCAAGAATCATTTTAATTTCAAAATTATCCTGGTCTCCTTGTGCACCTTCGTTATCTGGCCGAGAGCTCCCGTTTCATCACAGCTTGCTGCCTTAGACTCACATCCTGTCTTCTTTTCATCTCATCCTGTTGTCCCTTCATCTCAGCTTGTTCTATTTTGTGGCTTTCTTTTCCTGTTTGCCAAAAGCAATGTCTTCTTAAATCAGATTAAGTATGATAAACAGTCTTCTAAATTTTCTCTGGTTCCTGTTATAAATCATGTTCAGAGGACTTCTCTGCCTCTTGTCTGCCTCTGGTCTACGGGGTGTTGTTCCATTTTATTTAAGGCCATTGGATGGATTTTACAAGTTATGTTTATTACCGTTTATCGAAAATTAGGAGAAAATGACCATGCTTGGTGTTAATAAATAGTTAGTGGATTTTCTCTGACTCTCTGATATTCTCTAAATATCATATCTATAACAGAAATGGCAGCTAGATCAGTTCCAGGGTCCAATGGTCACACTGTATAGATATCTCAGACAGAGATGGATTCTTCTACCCCTCTGTTGTGCATGTTTCTAAACCAAACACATTAAAATCTTCAGTTTCCAGTACGTTCTTCTCCCAGGTCTCTTTTTCTGTCTTCCTAATTTAGTATCTTAATTGTAGGAACTGGGGCTCTAGCCAGAGCTTGGTCTTAGCAGCCTTGAAACTTCATCTTGAAATTGCACTCATTGTCTGGGTGCAGAAAGAATGAAATAAGTAGAGATGGGCACTGCATCTTGGCTCCTTTAAAAAAAAAATCAACATCCACATAGGCAGCCTCATTTCCTTTTCCTTTAAGCCTTAGTTACTGGATCTGCATGTCATTTTAGTTTTGGAGGAAGGTTCTACTTTGTTATACATATCCCTGTGAGGGTATAAATACAGAACTTAGAAAACGCACTAACTCAGAATATATCTCCAAAAGGTGAAGCATAGGAAAGATGTTTTAAACAGCAGCACTGCCTCAAGCTCATTCCCTAGGAAATATTCCAGGACAAGGGCTGAAAGGAAAGCTGTTTATTAAGGAAATGCACTCAAGAGAATGAGTTTTGGAAGGACCGAATCAGACAGAGGAGAAGCAGCCAAGCAAGGGTGTGATTTCAGACTAAAGGTCAAGAAGGGTTGCTTTAGCCTAACCTCACAGGGCAGCTATAGTGCATATGTCATTTCTCAGAGTTTGTCACAGCCCAGGAAAGGGAAGTAGGCTATCATATTCAGGCAGTAGAAAGTCACTGGGTGAAAGTCACTGCTTTCGAAGGAGGATGCTCCTATAAGCTTCCATGCAGTTTTGCCACCGTCCTTTTAGGGATAAAGCAATTCCAAATAGCCTGAGGATCCCCAGGTAGAAGTCATGGGTATCAGAGGTTGGACACAAAAACCCACACAGGTCTGAGGAGGAGCTCACAGAACAGATAGAAGGGATTCAGGAGAAACTGGGCAGAGCACTATAATTGTGCCCTCTAAACATCTTATGTATTTCAGTTTACTCCCTACCTATACCCACCCAGCCCCTCTGGGGGCACAAGAAGCTAAATATTATCAACACAGAGGCTAACTCTCGCCTCCACCCTTCAAGTAAAGTTACATTAATTAAAATGTAATGCTGAGATGTAATGTTGTCCCCTTAAAGCAAAAGATATTTTTACCTAGTCATAATTTCACTCTGCATTTATTGTAGCTGACTTACGGTTATGGCAGTATAATAAAATACATATTTTGGAATCTTTAATGTAGCCAATCACTCTCAACATTCTTTAAATGAAAACATTTTCACAAATTATATATTTCAAATGTAATCTGGTTTTAGCTTTCTTATATTTTACCACGTACTTGATTTTGCTCTAGTAGATAAAAAAGAGTAAATCACTATTACTACATTAGCTATGAAAAAAAAGGTTTTAAAATCTGCCTTCTAAAATGGTGCTCTATATGTGTAATATGAAATGAATTGCATTCTGCCATCATGTATAACAAATTAGAAAAAATAAACAATTTTTTAAAAATGTCTTCAATTCAACAAACCATTTTCCTTGAAGCAGTGGTTGATCCACACACATGAAATCTCAGTAATGGAGTAATGAGAACACGGTGCCCTGGTATGTGCTTCATTGACGGCAGCCCAGAGTCACGGGCTTAGGAAAGATAAATACCACCTTAGAAGTAACAGTGCTAAAATGCAAAATGACATCCCAACACTCTTGAGACTTCACAAAAGTGGGAACGCAAGCCCAGCAAGCCACATATAGGATTTCAGGGTATTCTAATTCCTCCCAATCCCCAAGTAGCCAAGCTTCTTGGCCTTCATATTGATCCATCTGTGTTTGGATTTCTAGGCTTGGAGTTGGCTTCTCCATTTTGAGAGAAAGGGGAAGACATAAGGGAACAGAGCTGATCTATTGGAAAGGGGCGGTGGAATAAAGGACATTTAGACAGCCCGTGTACTCTCTTCTGTAGATTGTCACTTGGTGGGAGCTTCAGTGTTTGATTCATGCCTCCAAGGCACTGGCCTGTAATCGCCAGATCTATGTCCTATTCACTACTAGCCTGATGACTCAAGGTGACTGAGGTGAATTCAGCTCTGATTCCCCCACGTAGCACAAGAAAGTTCTCAATTCATATTTGTTGAACAAATGAAGAATTTTAAATGGATCTTGATCTTTATCATAGGTAGCCCCAGGGCCTAATACCTGGTTGAAGTGATTATGTACTAATGAATTATGAGTAAATAAAGAACAAAAAATGAGAGAATAAGTTAATAATCTTTCCTCGAATGAGTGCAATATCTTTCTAACTGGGATTTGATTCTCCTATCTATTTCCTCAACCCATACATACTTTATATTAATGCCACAGACCTTCCTCTGAAGAATTAGTCTAATTATGGCATTCTTTAGCTCAAAACTATATTTTTACTTACAGAGAAATCCAAACTCTTTAATAAGGAGGTCAAGTTCCTGGAATATATGATTCTAAATGACCTTGTCCATCATCTCTTCACCTCCAACAAGCAGTGTTACTAAATGACTCATAGTTCCCCATATCTGTCACTTGCTTTTACATCCCATTTTCTTTCTTTCTTAATTCTTGATATCAAGTATTGAACCCAGGGGCAGTTTACCATTGAGCCATATCCCAGCCCATTTTTAAAAATAATAATAATAATTATTATTATTATTTTGAGACAGGTTTCACTAAGTTGCTGAGGCTGACTTTGAACTTGCAATTCTCCTGCCTCAGCCTCCCCAACCACTGGGATTACAGGTGTGCAAGACTGCACCTGGGTACATCTCATTTTCTTTGCTGTTACTTTCTTTTGTCTAAAGGCCCTGATCATTTGTGTTCCTTGTTCAGATTTTACTAATTCTGCAAAGTCTAGCTTGGAATCCTCCTTCTGTGTGAAGAGTTTTCCCATATGCAGTTACCAATATGGCTCCCATCCCATCACCTTCACACTGCTCATATTTTATTGGCTACTTAAAGAACTGCATCTCACTTTTACTCACAATTATTTTGAGGCACAGTCTCATCAGTCTTATGTCTATCCTTTGATACAAGTTAGCATTGACTGCTACTGATTTGCTAAATTCAGGATTGTAAAATGTTTTGTATGATGTGATTAATTTAAAAAAATGGAAGAGAACTGAAGATCAATGGTTATTTCCAATACACTCCATCTCAAATCCCTGCCTCATACACTCTTCCTGGAAAACTTCAACTCTGCCTAAAATTTAAAATGTTGGAAATAGTAAGATACAGGACATTTTTTTTTTTTTGATGAGGTATACGTTTGTTAACCTGAAAATAAATGCAATATACTTTCACATTTTCTCAGAACTTCTAGGCAAGGCGTTTTACAGATATTAATGTATTTAATGTTCATAACAACTCTAGGAGGCTAATGCTGTTCCCTATCAGCCCTAGCTGTAGATGAAAACCTGAACCTTAGAATAGTAAGCTAACCTACCCAAGATTTCACAGTGGTCGAGCACAATACGGAACACAGGGACTTGTAAATGCATTGAGTTTCTACCATTTACTATCCTCATGGAAGACAGGGCCCGAAGTAACTGATCATGCAAAGAGAAGACATATATTTTGCATTTCCATTTGATGTCATGACCTCTTAGGGATTAACAAAACCCTCCAGTTCTTAGGTGTTGAGCATTGGGATTGTATTTCTTTCCTTTCGTTGATAGGCAATAAAAGTTGTAAGGAAAGAAAAGTTTAAAGAAAAAACCATCAGAAAAACACTACAGCTATTCACTTTTTTGCTGGGAGATGACAACTGATGCATTTTATTACCAATTAACTTTATTCTCAATGTGCTTTAAAGAGAAATAAAACACTTCCTCTGCGTACTTCTGGGATTGCAAAAATCAAATGAAATGGAAGACCAGGCCATGATCAGAGTCAAGCTGCAGGAAAGATTCTAGAGTACAAAGACTGTTTTCATTAAAGATATGCATTTTTTTAAAAGTCCATACCCTGACTGTGGATGAATAGTTCCGAAAAAGAGAGTGTGGCCATTTAGCAGACCTTAGAGCAAAGCTCGTGGGACATTGAAATCAAGCTGCTTCCAAGAATAAGAATGAGGAACACTGAGCTAACATGGCCCGAGTACTGAAGTGGACTTCTGAGGAGACTTGCTCACCAACTGTCCAGCAAAAGAAAACATTTCTTTCACCCCCAAAGCCATTGTGCTATGTCAAGAGACTTTCTATCTTTATATTCAGAATTTCATCAATTAGCCCCTGAAATGGTCTCCCAGTGAAAATTGGGCATTTAAAGCTAGGGGTAAAATTTATCAGGTAGAATTTCATTTTTCTAACCACCTATAGCCTTGAATAATTTTTATTTGTGGATAGTGCAGTTATACTTCATTAAAACAAACCAAAGCAAACTATAGTGATATGGCCATATCAATGTTTATAGTAGTTCAATTCACAGTAGCTAAGCTATGAAACCCACCTAAGTGCTCTTCAACAGATGAATGAATAAAGAAAATGTGGTATATACACACAACAGAATATTACTCAGCCACAAAGAATGAAATTATGGCATTTTCCTGTAAATGGATGGAACTGGATACTGTCATGCTAAGTGAAATAAACCAATCTCATAAAAAACAAAGGCCAAATGTTCTCTCTGATACTTGGATGCTAACACACAATAAGTGGGTAGGAGAGAATAGAAGTTCATTAGATTAGACAAAGGGGAATGAAAGGAATGGAGGGAAGATGGGAATAGGAAAGACAGTAGAATGAATTGGACATAACTCTCCTATGTTCATATATGAATACACGACCAGTGTAACTCCACATCATGTTCAACCACAAGAATGGGAAGTTATACTCCAAGTATGTATAATATGTCAAAATACACTCTACTGTCATGTATATCTAAAAAGAACAAATTATTAAAAAAAAATTGGGGGTCAGCAGATGTGGAAGGTGTGGAATCTTTAGTGATACATGGAACGCAAGATTTCCGAGTTTTTCAAAAAATTAGACAATAAGATTACAAATAACCCAATCAATAAATGGACCAAGGACCTGAACAGACACTTCTCAGAGGAGGACATGCAATCAATCAATGAGTACATGAAAAAATGCTCACCATCTCTAGCAGTCAGAGAAATGCAAATCAAAACTACCCTAAGATACCATCTCACTCCAGTAAGATTGGCAGCCATTAGGAAGTCAAACAACAATAAGTGCTGGAGAGGATGTGGGGAAAAGGGCACTCTTGTTCATTGCTGGTGGGACTGCAAATTGGTGCAGCCAATTTGGAAAGCAGTATGGAGATTTCTTGGAAAGCTGGGAATGGAACCACCATTTGACCCAGCTATTCCCCTTCTCGGTCTATTCCCTAAAGACCTAATAAGAGCATGCTACAGGGACACTGCTACATCGATGTTCATAGCAGCACAATTCACGATAGCAAGATTGTGGAATCAGCCTAGATGCCCTTCAATAGATGAATGGATAAAAAAAAATGTGGCATTTATACACAATGGAGTATTACTCTGCATTAAAAAATGACAAAATCATAGAATTTGGAGGGAAATGGATGGCATTAGAGCAGATTATGCTAAGTGAAGCTAGTCAATCTTTAAAAAACAAATACCAAATGACCCCTTTGATATAAGGGGAGTAAACAAGGACAGGGTAGGGACGAAGAGCTTGAGAAGAAGATGTACATTAAACAGGGATGAGAGGTGTGAGGGAAAGGGAGTGAGAAGGGAAATCGCATGGAAATGGAAGGCGATCCTCAGGGTTATACATAAGGACATATAAGAGGAAAGGAGGGGTAAGACAAGATAATACAAATCGAAGAAATGATTTACAGTAGAAGGGGTAGAGAGAGAAAAGGGGAGGGGAGGGGAGGGGAGGGGAGGGGGGATAGTAGAGAATAGGACAGACAGCAGAATACATCAGACACTAGAAAGGCAATTTGTCAATCAATGGAAGGGTAACTGATGTGATTCAGCAATCTGTATACGGGGTATAATTGGGAGTTCATAACCCACTTGAATCAAATTGTGAAATATGATGTATTAAGAACTATGTAATGTTTTGAACGACCAACAATAAAAAAAATTAAAAAAAATAAATAAATTATTTTTTTTCTAAGAGAGTAGCAATCAGCTAATGAGGTTTAGTGTTTATAGTTGCCTCTCTGATTGCATGTAATATGGTTTCAATAAATATTCCTTGGTACTCCTACCAGACTGCATACTCATTCCTGAAGTGTAATTTACAGAGCTCAACTTATAAACATTTCTTCTGAAGGATTATCTATGTGTGCTTTCTGTTTTGTTTGTATAATTTTATGTTTCTACTCATGCATTTTATGTATGTACTCATATTGCACAATATGAAATATTGCAAATGTGAAATAAATATGTATTCATATTTAAAAAAAAAAAAGATTTCCGAGTTTCTTTTCCAGAACAGAGACCCTAGGTCCATATGATAAAGTGATATCTATGATGAGAACTTCTTTCATTTTCTATTGATCTACTAAATGTTTTTTTAAAAAGTAGTAGATTTGGATATTTCTTGATATTTGTCAGATTACATTTTAAATTTTTGACTAAGTAAAAAGAGTTTCTTTTCCCCATATCTCCCATACCAATCATCTTGTTTCAGTGAGAACCAGACATAATTCCTGCCACAAAACTCCACTTAGGAATTGCTGAATTTACAACAAATGTGAAAAACCTTATATAGGATAGAACCTGATTATTTCCATTATCTCTATAGTATCTTCATAATTTTTAAAGCATCTATACAAAACTTTCACGAATCTCAGATTTTCTAATCCAACAAGATCCTCTTTGCCCTTATGGCTGGAAGCATAAACTAATTTGGGAAATTATCATCTAATTTTGTGATGTGTTATTATTCTCTTGACGCATTTATCTGCCATTCACAATCTTCTTTCTCCAACTTTCCTGATCATCTTTGTAGAATATCATATGTTAAACTAAAGTTAAAGTTAAAACCTTTTCAATAGCCCAGATGTTTTTTTATATATATATTTTTTTGAAAATTTAGTTCAGGAATTTGAACGACCGTTTTTTTTTCCTGAACTGTAATAAAATTTCAAGTTTATTTTAGTGTAAGCAAATCAGAGTTGTACAGCATGAACTTTCTTATTGTTTACTACCTCTTTTCCATTTTTCATGTACACCAATCTCACAAGTTAGTGTCCAGAGAGTCACTGAGGCTACATAGCAAGTGCAGTGAGGCAGTAGTTTGAAATGATTATCTCTCAACCTGTCTGAGTTTGAACCCTACCTCTGCCATAAACTAGCTATGTGTCCTTTGGCAATATACTAGCCTCCCTGTGCCTCATCCTCCTCTGCAAAATAAGGATGATGAATAAGAATACTATCTTCTAGGACTGTCATGAAGATTAAATAAACACACACACACACACATACACACACATGCAGTCAATAACTCTTTTGATCAACAGATCACGTACACAATAGTGATTCTAGAAGATTATATCACCTAATGATACTGTAGCTATCTTTGTTTGTGTAACTACACTCTGTAATATTCACACAATAAGGGAATTGCTTAAATACACATCTCAGAAAGCATCTTCATTGTTAAATGAGACATGACTGTATGTATGCATGTGTACGTATATGTCTATATGTATGTGTTTATATACCTATAGATACACATACACACACACATTACTAGATAAAACGTTTCAAAAACTGTTATTGCTTTGTGTCAGTGTGTTAGTTTATTTTGGTAGAATTCGTAGCTAACCACTCAATACTGGACAAAGTTTTCCTTAAGAAAACTAACATTTTAGTGCAGACTTGATGAGAGTGACCAAAGGAGGGTTCATATTGAGAGTTTCAGTGTATAGTGTAAATAGAAGACGAGACAGGGCTACAGATCTGGGGATTCAGACAGCCTGGCATGTTCTTGCTACATTCTGGAAGAACTCTATTCTTAACCTGTCGTGCCATGTTGGATAAACAAACTTGTAATACAGTTCCTCCTCTGGAAAGACCAAAGGATGTCTTGATTGGCAGTGGCCACAATAGCAAAAAAGAGACAAGAAGAGTTCTTTCCTTTTTCTTTTCCTTCTTTTCAGACAAACGGAGAGAAGTCAACATTGTAATGTTAAATATAGTACCACTATTCCTTTATAGGAGAGTTTGCACAGCAATGCTCTCTTCAGACCAAAGCTAAAATGCCTGTATCTCTGAGATTCTGATAGTTTGAATCCCACTGGTAGAAAATAAATTAACAGGGCAACTGTAGGTCTATGAGATATTTTTAGATTTTATAAAATGTATGTGCTCTATCATAATTGAATAAACTTTTTACTGTTACACATTTTTCCCAAAATGACAAATCTTTGCTGTTTCTTATTCTTGTTATAACAGCAATACACTATATGCAAAAACATCATAAAGTACTAACAAATTAAAATTACAATATTATAATCTAGAGATAATCACCAAATCACACTCATGTCATACTTAATATTTTAAGGATTATTTCTTTTCCAGTTAACTATGCTTTATGGATATTATACTATATCAGTAAATAAAGATACATGACATAATTTAGTGGGTATGGAGAATCTCATTGTATGAATAAACCATAATACACATAATTTATTTCATATTAAAAGACTTTTAGTTTGTTTCCCTTTTGTTGTTATCATAAATCATGCTATAACAAATGTCCTTGTAGATAATAGCTTTATGCATTCGTCCAACTATCCCCTTAGGATAAATTACTAGAAATGAGATTTCAGTGTTAACTGCTAGAAACTTCCATTAAATCTTTTGAGGTGGCCTCAATGTTGCCCAACGGAAGTGTGGTACAAGTTTCACCAGGATGTACAATCAGAGGTAGGCACACTATAGCTATCAGCCAAATCCCATCCACTGCCTATATTTGTAAATAATTTTATTAGAATACAGCCATATCCATTTTTATACATATTGTTTATGGCTTTGTTATGCTTCAATATAGAGTTATACATTTTAAATGGAGACTACATGGCCTGCAAATCTGAAATATTTACTACCTGATACTTCACAGAAAAAGTTTTTGAAATACAAATACAGATCACTCTTTTACTATAATAGGTTATTATTAAATATAACACACACACACACACACACACACACACACACACACACCTGAATTTTCTCCCTTTCTTTTGTCTAATCAAAGAATTCTGTCTTTGGTGGCATTCAGAGTAAATGCAGCGCCCTGGAAATCCTACACAAAATCATAAAAACTTTGCCTGACCCCCGTGTATTACAGACAGATAATAGAAATACAAAGAACATAGTTGAAGCTTGTAATTACTGCCTCATCTCAAGTTAGGTATGTGCACCCTCAGCTTAGTGACCTTTATCCTGCATCTAAATGTTTCCACAGAGAGATTTTGTGATATGAAAAATAGCAAGGTGAGGTTTTTAGTTGACATCTTATTTGCTTAAATAAAAATTGTAGAGATTGAAAACTTTTACTTTCATCATCAATAAAAGAAAATTCTAAAATTGAAAATGAATTAATGATTGCTAAGATTTTGTTCCCCAATTCTTTTCTATTTTCATTATTTCCATTACTTTATTCATTACTTATGTGATATTAAACACTGGCCAAAACAAAATGAATTAGTACATATTCATTAACTTCTTGTCTTTTACAATCTGGTTAGAAATATTAAGGTTACAACATAAGATAGAATCCGATCAATCTTCTTTCTATGTATACTGTGGTAGGGTATCAAGGGCAACTTTGTTGAAATTTTTATTGTAAAAATTATATTACTTTAAAAACTATTCACTCCATCTGATCATCAAAATAAATTATTAAATGTCAATGATGAACAAATAGTTATTTGACACCAATATCCTTCCAAAATCATTATTTCTCCAATAATTTTAACCTAAGTGCCCCAGTAATTATATCCATTTTCTATTATAAGAGGATATTACAGTTATTCTGGAAAGCAGTCTTTAAAAAAGCTGACAAGTATTTTATAGTTCTTTCAAAATCAGATTGCAGAATATACTTTGAGCATGATTGCAACACTTTTTTTTTTGGTGACAATATAGAAAAGTAACTAAATAATCATTGGTCCTTTTATTTATAGGTAAATAGGAGTTTCCATATCGTATGAGATTTTTTTTTCTAAGATATTTTTCCAAAAGTTCATCTAAACTGTTCAAGGATTATAGAAAATTTTAGTTTTTCTTGGCCCTTTTCTTGCTCCATATTTATTTTTTTTCTGGTTTTGGTTCAGAGGGAGTTCAGAAAATGTAAACCTTTACCTGGTGTGTGTAACAGGACTTTGGTTTATCTTCTCATGTTGATACTCGGCACTGATCCTGAACTTGACAGATGTGCCTCTTAGAGGTCTAGGAGCAATAGGACTTCCCTGCTGTATCTTCCCTTCCCCACACATGGTGGCCTCCTATTTCTGCTCACTTTCTGGAAAGTCTCCCTCATTCAAATACGTGGCACTGTGCAGCGAACTCCTTCCAACTGTGAACATACTGATTACCATCTCTCTTAAGCTTCCATCATCTAAAAATATTTTTATTGCTTTTAAATGTTCAGCTCTTATGGACTATTAAATATTATTTTTTACGGAGGATGGGGAACAGTATTCTACAGATTACTTAAGAGATCCTCTGATCTTTTTACAAAAATCACAAGAAGAAGCTAGTCTTTGACATAAATGCCCGTGGGTGATGGTAAAGGAATAAAAAAAGGAGAATTATTCAAATTTTACAACTGTCAGCTAACCGAGAGATGGTTCGACACTTATTAGAAGAGAGCTCATCATATCTCAGAACGTCCCAAATCCTGGGATGGAATACACAGGATTGGAACCAGACAGAAGTCTTTACACATGTGAAACTTACATGCTAGAGGCAAGCCAAACAGTTGGTGGAGGAGATAAACAAAACAACGCTTCTCGTGGTTTTCAAAAAGGGAGAGATGGAAGAGGATTGGCAAATTGTACATGACATAGCTAAAGTCATCGTCTGAGCTTGCTCCTTTATTCTTTTAGGTGGAGAACCTGGAAGAAAGAAGAATGAAGGAGTACACCTAGGGCTAGAGAATCACAGGAGAGGGAGAAGAAGGACCCAGGGCTGAGGCAGGGAACAGATGAGCAGGTGAGGAGGGGAGGCAGCCAGTGGCTTCGCTGTGGCCGTGGTGGGAAGGACAAGGATGACATAAAGACAGAAGCTGAGGTAAACCTGCAACTTTGGGCCTGATCAACAAGAAGGGTCTTTTACTCAGACAGGAAAACCTCCAAGCGGAGCAGGTCTGGGAAGGAACACCAGAAGTTTGATGGTACTTCCAAGTTCAACGATACTTCAGTTCACATTTCATGTTCATTTAGTGTTTAACAATGAATGATTTGGGCCCACCCACCCACCAAGAGTAGTTGTAGGTGACACCACGGGTAAATTCAGAGAGGCCACGTCCATGTCCCTGTGAGTCTCACTCTGGTGATGTCGTCTTCTATTTCTCAGCTCATTTCCCTGAAATTGCCTGCAATTACAAGCCCCTGAGTGAAGATTAGTTGCTAGTATTTGCATGAGAGTAATAATGCAATTTAGGAGGGTAGAGAAACACTTCTGAGACACCTCACAGGCTGTGAAGAAATCAATGCCTGTGTTCAATAGAGATCAGCCCCAGGCTGCACTGTTACTCCTTCTGAAATAAATATTAGGGGTGCAGGTAGCAGTTCTCTGCTCTCAGACATTAACCCAGACCCATGGTCTTGAACCTGTGGCACCACTCAGGGCACTGGCATGAAGAAGATGTCCATAGTGCCGGAGAGCAACCCCAGCTCAACCTTCCTCTGGCTAGTGAGACAAATTATGTCACCTGTCAAGCCTCAGTTACTTCATCTGTACAATGGAATTATAGCTTTATCCATGTCCAGCTGTTATGATGGAGATATACTGAAGGTCACATTTGCAGAGACTGATCCTAGAGTTCAGTGCAGATGAGGAACAGTATAAATGTTAGCTCATAAAGAGCTGGCAGAATCCTTCTTGACACTACTCATTCAATATGTGACAAACACATCAAAAATATTAGATGGAACTATTGCTTGTTAGTGAACACATGCTGTATAGAAAAGTCTATAGTAGAATAGAATGAAATGAGGTAAGCTAATGGCCTAATGGAACCAAAATGGGGTACATATACTCAATGGAATATTACTCAGCTTTAAAGAAGAGTGAAATTATGGTATTTGCCAGTAAATGGTCAGAGTTGGAGAATATCATGCTAAGGGGAATAAACCAATCCCAAATAGCCAAAGGCTGAATGTTTTTTCTAATATGTGGATGCTAATTCACAATAAGGTGGGGGGCACTAGGGAAGCATAGTGTTACCTTAGATTAGGTAGAGGAAAATGATGTGAGGGGAGAAGAGGGCATGTGGGGATAGAAAAGGCAATAGAATGAAACAGACATTATTAACTGTATATCTATATGTGACTACATGACCAATATGATTCTGCAACATGTACACTCAGAAAAATGAGAAATTGTATCTCATCTATGTATGATACATCAAAAGTACATAAATGCATTCTACTGTCATGTATAACTAATTAAAACAAATTTAAAACAAATTAAATCCCTAAAAAATAGTGACACAAAAAAACATTTTTAAAAAAGAAAATTTGGTTATCATATATAGTAAATTAGTATAAGAGCTACTTTCTAAGTTGCTACATCCTTGCAATTTGTCATATGGAAAACCCTTATTGCTGTTTGTGTTTGAGGAACAGATGGTGTATAAAATTTCCCCTTTACACTATACTAGAAAGTATGGCCTATGGGTAAAGAAATATTTAAATGTAATTAGTGGAAATGAAAAATAAACTTAGGAGATTATTTAATAGTTAATTTAAAACAATATAGGGGTTGTTTCGAAATGTCTTTCCTTTTCCCTGTGGATGAAACCCAGAGAAAAGAGAACACGACCAAGAGGTACATATGTAAGATCTAAGGAATAGCGTTTGAATGGAGAATGTGGGAAAACCCTGGACAAAACCTGTGGAGAAGAAGCAAACACTTTCTTCTCTAGACCTCTTTGAGGAATAAACAGTTACTTCCTTTGAACAATCCACTGTAAAGTGAGATTAGTGTTATGATTCTTTGTTAATGAATACAATGGAATATACACATGGTCAAAACTTCTAATTATGTTGAGCTGTGTTTGCGAGCACTCCTGACATCTTGTCAGACAGAAATACAGAATAACACAAAACAGAATAAAACTTCGCCTTCTTGGAGCACAGTTAAAACTAACCCTTAAATCATAAGGAGCTCCGAGGAACCCAAAGAAGTCACAGAGTTGATGTACAATCCTTTTTTTTTTAATGCTGAGAACAACAATTAGAAGAGGAAAAGTTTATTGTGGTTCATAGCTGTCAATAGGCAGCCGGTTCCATTGCTATGGGCCCCAGGTGAGGCAGAACGTCATGGCAGAAGGGTGTGGAGGAGGGAAGCATCTCAGGACGTGTCAATCATGAAGCTCTGCTCTCCAGTGGGAAAAATGCAAACCCCAAAGGCACATTCTCAGTGATATACCTCCTCCCGTTACACCCTGTCTGCCTACAGTTAAACAGTGGATTAATTCACTGATTATGTTAAGTCTCTCTTAAGCCAATCATTTCACTTCTAAACTTTCTTGTTTTGTCTCACACATGAGCTTTTGGGGGGAATATCTCATATCTAAACCATAACACATAATAATCCAGGCGCTTGATACCTACAGGCCAGACTCTATTTGTTCTTATTTTGTTCACATTTAGAACTAGCTTGGTTATCTGATTTCAAGTCCAGTGTAGAAAAGAAGAAATGGGGCCACAGACCTGGTGAATGGAAATGAGTGACCCATAAACACCAAATGCGCAGGAGGCTGGGGCTACTTGTGTAGAACACTCACTTCTGAAAACACAAAATGCTCTGTAGTTGGCACTGTATTAGAGCAGAATAAAGTGTGATAACCCCAAATTGCTACAAAGAAGTTTCTTTTTATTTGTTATGCAGAAACTCTTCGACATATGATGAATCATAAATCAAATCTCAGTTGAAAATAGGGTAAATTGAAAATACATTTCAAACCTTTAGCCTACCAAAATACCATAACCTATCAGTCCAGGGCATTGGACGCTGCTGGTCATGTACCCTGGAAATCACACAGCTGACTGGTAGCCGTGGCTCAGTGTCAATGCCCAGAACCTCATATATGATTGTACCACAGATCAATAGCCTTGGAAAAGACCAAAATTAAAAATGTGAAGTATAGTTTCTACTAAATGTGTATCAGTTTTGCACCACTGAAAGTTGAAAAACTATAAGTCTAATCACCATAAATCAGGGACCATCCATATTCACATTCACCTTTGAAAACAAGGAAGGGTGGGGTCCACTTTGAGAAATATTTGCATTAGAAATAGTCACCTTTATTATTTGAAACAATAATGTGCTTTGTTTCCAGAGAAACCTGTTAGCTTTGGAAACCTGTATATCTACAGTAACTCATTCCCTGCAAGTCATCAACAGTACTGAGACCTAAAAGGAACCGCATTAGAAGCTTAGTCTCTAGTTCTAATTTCCGTGATTATACACATTCATTTACATATCTTATTCCTCTATTGAAGAAGTTGAAATTAGTGACCAGACAAGAGTGATCATGAAACACGTGGAAAACAAGTTTTTCATCTTTAGAGATCAAAGTTTTACATGTATTCTACCATGAAATCTCAAAAACCCTGTAATCTGAATTCTTATTTTACACATTAAGAACTCTGATGATCACACTTGACCAAGAGCACAGAGCTGCATACAAATCCAGGTTTCCTGCTAGATACCATCAGTGTCTTCACTGACCCTAGAACTATGTCTACCAACGCGAGCCACTTGAGGCTGCTGCTGATCCTCTCTCCATAATATGACGGCATTTAAAAAAGTAATACTGAAACAATCCAGAGCTTGGAATTTGAGACATAAATCTACCCAGGGTACTATTTTCATGCACCAGACAAATTCCAACTTGCAGGCTTCTAAGCAAGTCTTGCTTAAATAAATTCAGAACATTTTTGTAGAAATGTCTGCCAGGAAAAACTCTGACCTCTACCGAAGAACTTCCTCAGTTACAATGAGGATAACCATGTTTCTTATTTGTATCCCTTTTTGTTTGGATTACCAGGAAGTGTAGCACTCAACAACAGTATATATCTCCTTCCTCTTCCTGGTTTTCTATTTCTAGTTCAAGTTTATTATATTCATTGTAAAGCACATTCTTTTGTAAGCTACTTCAAATCTTCTGTGGGAAAATCCAGGGTGCACCAATTGCACAGAGGCCAAAACAATTTATAAATGTGTTTATGTACTTGATGGTTCCAGAAACGCTCAAACATTTCTTTATCTTTGTGTTCACATTTATCTTATTTATATTTTGAGTCAAATCCAGTGTAAATCTAGGGTGCTTTTGGGTATGTGATAAATTGCCTATGATTGTGATGCATTACATTTAAGACCAAACATATCCAGTGGGTTAATATGATGGTACAGCCTATTTTTCTAAATATCATCCAATTATCTGCCCCCTGCTTCCCAAATGTTGCAAAACTTAGACATACGCATAGAAACCAAATATAAGGCATAAAATGTTTTCCAGGGCAATATTTTCATAGCATACACAATATGAAGATGAGATATAAAGTGATTCAAACTCATAACATTGGAGGCAGAATTTGTTCTTTAGTTCCTTTGAAAGTGGCACAAGAACTTTTGGAACAATTTTCGCCCAAGCAGTTAAGTTTTAGGTATTTTGATAACTTCTTAGGGGTTCATGGAATGCACTAGTTAAGTATTGACTTCAAATTCCTACAGTTAAGAGATCAGATTTGAAAACAAGAACATTCTTCCATTAAAATATTTATTCTTTACCAAATAGTGTTCCACTTACTTGTCTTTAGGGCCAAAGTTAGGATTCTGACAAGGCATCTTCCACTTAAACTAATGAATATGTGCCAGTGAACCATTTGGCTGATACAAAATGTGTGTGTGTGTGTGTGTGTGTGTGTGTGTATGTGTGTGTGTGTGTGTGTGTGTGTGTGTGTGTACATGCATGAATACCATCTAATTACATGCCCAACTTAAACTTTCAAGTTGGGAAAAAAGATAAATTATTTAATTATCTGCAAAGGTTATAGAACTAGCAACTCAATGATGAATTTCCTAGCTGCTTCATCTATTTACTAGAGAAAGGTAGCTTTAACTACTAGCCCCGCCCCCAGGCCTCTCATACCATGAATCTGAATCTTTTTTCTTTTTCACATTGTGAATGGTAAGTATTTTGTTTTTCTTATCTCTTTTCCCATTTCCCCTTAGCAAAAGATCTAGAAACACTTTCTTCATTAATACGTTAACTATACCAAATCTATTTGGAAAAAAAATAAATTTGGGATTTTGGTGAAGTCGTCATTTCCAATTTCCAAAAAGAAAGCATGAAATAAGAATTATTTTCCTTCTCCTTACCTTATAAAATATCCTTCCTAGGAACTCCAGACCCTAAAGTATCAGTATAGTACCTTTAAAGTCATTTCAAACTGCATCCTGGAGACATACAGACCAACAATTTTAGATCTAGCCCAATTCTCATATTTCAAGTTATCACCTGCAGTCAGGGAAGAACAACTTTTGTCATCCTAAGTAGTAAGAGAGACAGGCACAGAATGTGACAATTCATTTTCTCTTTCTATTTACAATTTAGGGTGGCATCACAGTGAAATAATTAATTGACCTACCCAGAGAACAAATAAATCACAAACTCAATATGCTGCTTGGAATTTGCAGCTCATTTCTGCAGCATTGCTGTGCAATACAGCTAACATATGAGGTTGGTAAGTTCTTCTGACACGTCTCCAGGTCTTCCTAACCCCTTGCAAGGTTATGGTAGTGAAATATGACAGGGATCACAGTGCAGTTACAATAGCATATGTTCCAAATCACTAACTATCAGAATAGAACATGTAACTGTAACAAAACTGATGCAGCATGTGGCACAATGTTAGGGAAGATAAAAGAAGTAATCTTAATAATTATTCAGCAATTCTGTAAGTTATTCTTTTTTGTCAATCTGAAAACAATTTAAATATACTGATCATTCCAAATATGAATTCTGGTGTCACTTGGTTTGAAACACACACATACATACACACACACACACACACACACACACACACACACAAAATTCTTTCATTTGAATGTCAAGCTTCCAGTTAATGACATTACTATAAATAACTATTTGGCTTCTAGGATACAGCTGTGGAGCACGCATGCCTACCATGAGATTATTGGCATTGTCTTTCCCAAATATTCTGTATTTTGTAAAATAATACAAATTCGAAAGAAATTTGAGACTGCTTACCATGCTAACACCTCCTTGTTAAGTAATTCAGAGGTCAGTAATATATGAATAATTAATAATCAACCAAATTCCAGAAATACTCAAAACTTCAGAAGAGATGAAAAGAGGAATGAGATTAATACATGTTAGAGACTATCACAACATCTGTTCATGGTTAATTCTCAGACTATCATGGTTTGTAATCAAAAGTGGCTGAGAGGTCAAACTGATAGACTAAACATAGATTAGAAATAGAACACTTCATTACTAAATGGGAAATAAGTCGAAATGAATCAATGTTTGATCTATAAGCTGATCCATGAAGCACAGTATGAAGTCCAAACATACCATCTTGAATACCAATTGATTGGTTGTGAATAACTACTATTTACTAGCAATAAAGAGAGCAATGACATCAATCCTTGAACTCATACTTAAATGCCTTATTAAATAGACATCTGTTTTATAGGTCTCACAAATTCTTTATGACTAGAGTATCCAGGGAAAGTTGGTAGAAGGGACTCTGATGTAGAATAGATGTTGCCACTTCCCGTTCTGAGAAATTTTTATTATTCTGCAACTTCCAAGATCTTGAGAGGGTGTAAGAAGCAGAGTAAACTTATTGGTAACAGCAATTAATTTCTCTTTAGTTATCATTGAAAAAATTTAACAGTGGGCATGTAATAAAAAACTTTGAATGGAAGTGATTTTACAATCCAGCAAATGAGATTAAAGAATGAGGTATTTATAATCACACAAATGGTCCATTTATAAACCAACACAAAGTGACATTTGTAAGAGCATTATCTTGACATATTCCTTAGCATCACTAACATAAAAATATCTTTGCTATCTAAAAAAGATGTGATTTACAGTTTCAATTCAAAATTGCTCTGAAAAACTCAAAGGAGAGTTAACAAAAATATGAGCCCCTTTCTCTGACAATGGGATTTCCTTAATAGAGAACCTCTAGTTAAATGATCTTGTAAGTTGTGAGCTAAATTATTCCATTATCTGCAGCAATTTTCATTCATAGGGATAAAATACACCTTTGGTATTTCATTTCACAGTTTCCATAAAACCAGTTGCCAATGGATATCATATTGTTGACTCGAATTTTCTCAAATTTATGCTGTGCTAGCTTTTCTTTAAATCTTTCTATTTAATCAATAAACTCTCTCATCAAAAAAGAACCTTGAACAAATGAATGTGTTGCAGTTATAATTCTTCACCACACTTGCATGATGACATATAAGTAGATAATATATCAGCTGTGTTACCAAAGACTGTAGTACAGAATTTGAAGGGCGACAGATAATCCGGGCTTGTTTAAAGTAAAATTAATTTGTCACAATTCAGAAAATTTGATGAAAGTTCTTCTAAATCCTCACAGCTACATATCTCCATGATCCAAGAGATGAAAGCAATTTCAGTGAAATGAACAAGTCTGAAATTGACCATCTTAAAATTCGTTAAAAATGCTAACTCAAGATGCAAAGGATCTTTAGGAAGAAGAAACAACACTCTTGAATCACAGGTTGGAACCTGCGACAACCTTGTCAGTTTTTTAGAGACAGTGTCATTTCCCCCCTGCTATCCTTCTTCCCCTATTGCAGAGTATAAATTTGGATCTACTTACAAAGTGAGATAGTTTCAAACCTTGTTTCACTCAACTAGCAAAAAGGTAAGGGAAAAGCCACTTGTTGGTGGCCGACTTTAGGAGGCGCATGGTATCCAGTCTTTCCTATCCTTCTGCATAAACTCAGATTTTTTTTGTTGTTGTTGTTAAAGGATATAGATGCTTCAGTTTCAAAACAGAATACACTTGGTGACAAAGCCTTGCAAAGGATGTTACTGTAGCGTGACCTTTGTCTCCACACTGCTGAGAAGAAAGAAAACCCTATCCTTCAGAAATATTTGCTGCATCCACTGGTGGCAGGTACTACCATTTATGTAAAGAAGGAGCATAACATAGTGGAATAAATAGAAACCAAACTCCTGGGGTTCCCAGAACATTAGCCTGCTCTACTTTCTTAATTTGAGCCCCAGCATTCACCTTCACACTTACATTCCCATGAACACAATGAAGTGAAAATTCAATATATTTAGGAGTAATATAAGGAATAACCTGTTGATTAAAAGAAAAAAAGAACTTGGTACATGCTTGTTAGGCTTTCTAGTCACAGGGCATTTCATGCTAAGCAGTATGAACAGATTTTGAAAGAGATTTTCTTAATCTCTATAGCAGTAACTGAGCTGAAGCATAAACTCCAAAGAGGGCATTTTTATGGATAACAGTAGTTAAAAATAACTAGTTTCATGAAACTAGTAAGAGAATATCTAAACCAACCAGATGGGCTCAATGGTCTTGGCTTGTGATGACTTCATGATTGACAGGCAGAAAACAACCATGGAACAGCTTAAAATGAGAAAAAGGCAGCTAAGAGAAAGGTAATCATCACAAACTTTCAGGTAGTCTTTATTAAAACAAGCCTATGTGGAAATTCCCAAATCCAGACTTACTCGAGTACCTGGTGGCTTCATTCATTCAAAATATCTTTTTGGAGCCCTGTATCTATGATTTTTGTCACTGCCCAAAGTGAAGCAGAGATGGCCACACATGTAAATGGGTTTCACTGGTTCCCACTGGGGTCATTTTGATATACTTTACATTATCAATTATTTTTATTTCTGAGAGTATCAGATCTTAATTTATTTAATTTTTGGGAGGGGGGTACTTGGGATTGAACTCAGGGGCACTCAATCACTGAGTCATATCCCCAGTTCTATTTTGTATTTTATTTAGAGACAAGGCCTCACTGAGTTGCTTCGCACCTCATATTTGCTGAAGCTGGCTTTGAACTCGCGATCCTCCTGCCTCAGCCTCCCGAGCTGATTGCAGGCATAAACCACCAGGCCCAGCACTCTACTATTTGTTTTCAAGAGCTTGAAAACTTTTATGAAGCTTTATGAAGAACATAGGATGCACCCTGGGCACAGTGCTCGCACATGGGGCACCTGGAACCCTGTTCACTCAGCATTCCCTGACTCTTCTGCTAGTCCAAAGGGCTCTTGTCTCAGCAAACACCAACCTGAAGACCCACTGTGTGTAATACAAATACCTGTTGCCCAAAATGTGTATATGCGTATGTCATGTATGTTATATATGTGTGCAAACATGTCTTTCCTTCTGATTCTCATTTTGCACGGGAGGAAAATGGAAGCTAAGAGAGTTAATTAGTACTTCCAAGTGCTATATTGAATCATTAGTAGTCAAAGAGGGAAAGAACTAGCATTTGTGGAATGCCTGGAATGTTAGCAGACCTCCTAAGACTCAGAGAGGCACTCTTCTTTTACTCTAAGAAACAGTAAATGGACGAAAAGAACAAAATAGTGGATCAGACCAGAACCTCTGAGTCATGGAGAAAGAAGCAAAATTACTAGGGAATTGCTACTTGATAAAAGCCAGTTTGTATGCGTCCCCAAATGTGCTAGCCAAGTAGGCTCTTGTGGTCCACATTCTATTTTCATCCTGACGTTTGTGTCCAAATTTGATTAATGCCGAGAAGGATGAAGTCTTAGTATCGTATTCATTACTGAGACAACATCCTGCACAAGCTCAGAATTACATTTTCCTTGCTGCTTCAGCAAGAACAACTTGAGATGCTCAAACACCAAGGGAAGGGCGCTTGTTAACCAAAGCATCAGAGGACACATGGAACACAGGCGTCTCTTATTCTATAAATACTCCTGTTACACGATTCAACTCTTAGACAGCTCACGAGCTTTTCTCTTCAAATCACCATGTTTATGTCTCCTCATAAATGAAGTGGAAAATTGAACAAACGAGGAACAATAGACATCTCCCTTTATACAGCCAAACAGGAGGGTGGCACCACCATGCAGTCTGTCGCTTCAATAAACTGGAATGAAAACAATCCAGGTAAATCTCGTGGTTGGAGCCTGACTTATACAGTATTAGAAAAGAGCAGTGCTTCTCAAATTTTACTGTTCATAACAATCACCCAGGGACCTTGTTAAAATGCAGATTCTGATTCAGTAGATTTATTCTGAAACTAAGATTTGCCTCCCTGGAAAGCCCCAGGGTGATGCTGATGCTTTTTTGTGGACCACATTTTGAGTACAAGAAAATCCATCACTATTCCCTGGGCCACAAAACACTTGGCCTCCTCTCTCAGTGGGATGGCACTATCTTTTCACTATTAACTTTTGTTGTCGCTAAATATTTTTAAATTCAACAAATCTGAGCTCTGCAAAAATAAAAGCATACCTAGGAAGAAAAATCCAGTAAGCTCTAGAGAGGGAAGGGCATTCTGATTCCACCATTTAGATTTTGTTTTTTGACCAAGAAGACTATTTTGTTTCATGTTTATAGATACTAAAAATCATTTAAAGGAGATTATATAAGCATTAAAGAATCTTCATAAAATGGTTTCCAAAATCAACTACATTTAGCCAAGTTAATTCCCTTATCAATTTTCTGTGCATAGCATGAAAGCATTTAAATTTTCTTTTTTTTCTTTTTTAATAAGCTATGGTTAGGAGTAAGAAATTCTGTTGCGCTATTGCACAGTCGATGACTATAGATAATAAGATCCTGTACATTTCAAAAAGATAGAATAAAGGATTTTGAATGATTTCACCATAAACCAATGGTGAATGTTTGAAGAGATAGATGTTTTCCCTGATTTAAAGATCACACAATGTATACATGCATTAAAATATCATATGGCAACTCTGAGTTAGCACAATTTTTATGTGTAAGTCAAAATGTAAATTTAAATTTTAAAATAGGGACAAAAAATATAGTTTTGATTATAAGCTTTTGGAGACTATAACCTATGTAATCATAATTGAAAAAGCTGTATTTGGGGAAACTGTCCCTTGTTTCACTGTGGTAGGATTATCACATAATGGTCCTTACTAAGGTGTATGACCTTTCCCATTAATGTCATCCATACCCTCGTTTGCTTCTTGAAAACCTCTTTCTACATTGTGTAGGTCTGTAGTATGTTTCTCTCTGTACTTGTCTTCTGACTATTTTCTGTCAACAATGTCATATTTTGCTTCTGTAGCAATTCCAGAAAACAGAACAAGAAGTACAATTATCAAGCCAGTGAAGCTGTTAGTAGAGACCAAGAATTGAACACAGATAACAGTATGAAAGTCCTACAGAACAAAAGGAGAAGCTAATTCACCAATAGGTTCCATCAACCCGAAGAACTGACTATAATATATGAGTAATATATAAAAGTTGCTGGGAAATACTGAGTACCAGTTTCTTAACTGAGACAAGAAGAGAAAGCACAGTTGGGAGAAAAGGGCTTATTTCCACGTTTGTCCTATGAAGCTCATATTCAGTAGATACATACTACTGGGTTGAATCAAGTTTTCCATGTATATTTCTTAAACAATATTTTTCCCTGTATCTTCTCTATAGCTTTTAATGGGCCCTACGAATCATAAAGCAAGATGATTATCCAAGGAACAACTTAAAATAAGGGAACCTAGCCATTGGCCTATTGCAGAAGTAAAAAATATTCTACCAGGTTCTCTTAATAACATTGAGGCTAACTGAGTGTCTGTATCAGGGATAGTTTTGATTGCTGCAAGGTAATTACTCCTGTTTCTAATGAATAGAAGCCAGAAAAGCTCTTAAATATCCCATGATGCCCAACAAGGACCTATACAGACCAAGATATTTATGGCACCAAAGTTGAAAACTTTTGATCTATAATGATTTAGAAAAGACAAGATAGAAAAACCGAAGATAAATCAGAAAAAGGAGGAGGAAAACAATAAGAAGAAAGAGAAGGAAGGGGAGGAGAAAGTAGAGGAGGAAGAAAAGGAATAGGAAGAAAAACGAAGATGAAGAAGTAGTGGAATAGTAGTGCTATGTAAAGGAGTAAATCAAAGGTATTTTCAGATTGATTTCCAAGTTGCTTTCACAGCATCTTTGTATTTGGAGATATTCCAATCAGATTACTTTACACCACTGAGTCATATATTTTTTTTATTTGAAACTATAGTAATGGCACTCATGTGGCTATTAAATAATTTATGTATATTAAATAATTGAAATAAATGTGTATATTAAGTACATGTATACATGTAGACATTTATAAATAAGATTACTAATAATACATTTTGACAACATATATTTAGCAATGAAAACATACTCATATGAAGATATTGATGAAGGTACAGATAAAACTGTGAGTCCATCAAGTTGTGCATATCCATTTATCCAGTTTACATTTGTTTTACTATCCCTCTTTTAAAGATGAAGCTACACATTATGTCCATGATGATAGATATTCCATGGACATAATGTGTAGCTCAAATAATTTCTAGATGTTTATGACCAGGTCTTTGAAAATGCCCTATTTTAGTGAGAAAAAAATGAATTTTAGTTCAATTACTTAAGCCTTATGTATTGGAGTATCTTCCTCAGATTAATTATAAAGGCCCTTGCAACCGTGTGTTTGTTTTAAAACTGAAATTATATACTTTGCCTTGACTGCATAATATAGTAGCAACAATGTGACCCATTTATCTTTTCCAAAGTTAGGTCAATATCTTCTATTAGTGATCCCCCCATTTCTGTACCCCCATAGATACAGAATATTGATCAATGAGATAAATATATGCATGTAATTTTACCTTTATTGAAATTCTTTTGCTAGTCAATTTGTTTGCAATTTTGAACCTTGCAATTTTTTTTAGCCAATATCAGATTTTTTTTTTTTTTATTGGTCGTTCATAACACTACATGGTTCTTAATACATCATATTACACGGTTTGATTCAAGTGGATTATGAACTCCCGCTTTTACCCCATATACAGATTGCTGTATCACACCAGTTTCCCTTCCATTAATTGACATATTGCCTTTCTAGTGTCTGATGTATTCTGCTGTCTGTCCTATTCTCTACTGTCCCCCCTCCCCTCCCCTCCCCTCCCCTCCCCTTTTCTCTCTCTACCCCTTCTACTGTAAATCATTTCTTCGATTTGTATTATCTTGTCTTACCCCTCCTTTCCTCTTATATGACATTTTGTATAACCCTGAGGATCGCCTTCCATTTCCATGCAATTTCCCTTCTCACTCCCTTTCCCTCCCACCTCTTATCCCTGTTTAATGTAAATCTTCTTCTCAAGCTCTTCGTCCCTACCCTGTCCTTGTTTACTCCCCTTATATCAAAGGAGTCATTTGGTATTTGTTTTTTAAAGATTGACTAGCTTCACTTAGCATAATCTGCTCTAATGCCATCCATTTCCCTCCAAACTCTATGATTTTGTCATTTTTTAATGCAGAATAATACTCCATAGTATATAAATGCCACATTTTTTTTATCCATTCATCTATTGAAGGGCATCTAGGCTGGTTCCACAGTCTTGCTATCGTGAATTGAGCTGCTATGAACATCGATGTAGCAGTGTCCCTGTAGCATGCTCTTGTTAGGGCTTTAGGGAATAGACCGAGAAGGGGAATAGCTGGGTCGAATGGCGGTTCCATTCCCAGCTTTCCGAGAAATCTCCATACTGCTTTCCAAATTGGCTGCACCAATTTGCAGTCCCACCAGCAATGAACAAGAGTGCCCTTTTCCCCGCATCCTCTCCAGCACTTACTGTTGTTTGACTTCCTAATGGCTGCCAGTCTTACTGGAGTGAGATGGTATCTTAGGGTAGTTTTGATTTGCATTTCTCTGACTGCTAGTGATGGTGAGCATTTTTTCATGTACTTGTTGATTGATTGTATGTCCTCCTCTGAGAAGTGTCTGTTCAGGTCCTTGGCCCATTTATTGATTGGGTTATTTGTTATCTTATTGTCTAATTTTTTGAGTTCTTTGTATATTCTGGTAATTAGGGCTCTATCTGAAGTGTGTGGAGTAAAGATTTGTTCCCAGGATGTAGGCTCCCTGTTTATCTCTCTTATTGTTTCTTTTGCTGAGAAAAAACTTTTTAGTTTGAGTAAGTCCCATTTGTTGATTCTGTTTGTTAACTCTAGCGCTATGGGTGTCCTATTGAGGAATTTGGAGCCCGATCCCACAGCGTGCAGATCATAACCAACTTTTTCTTCTATCAGATGCCATGTCTCTGGTTTAATATCAAGCTCCTTGATCCATTTTGAGTTAACTTTTGTGCATGGCGAGAGATAGGGATTCAGATTCATTTTGGTGCAAATGGATTTCCAGTTTTCCCAGCACCATTTGTTGAAGATGCTATCCTTCCTCCATTGCATGCTTTTAGCCCCTTTATCAAAAATAAGATAGTTGTAGTTTTGTGGATTGGTTACTGTGTCCTCTATTCTGTACCATTGGTCCACCCACCTGTTTTGGTACCAGTACCATGCTGTTTTAGTTACTATTGCTCTGTAGTATAGTTTGAAGTCTGGTATCGCTATACCGCCTGATTCACACTTCCTGCTTAGTATTGTTTTTGCTATTCTGGGTCTTTTATTATTCCATATGAATTTCCTGATTCTTTTATCGATTTCTACAAAATATGCTGTTGGGATTTTGATTGGCATTGCATTGAACTTATATAGGACTTTTGGTAATATCGCCATTTTGATGATGTTGGTTCTGCCTATCCATGAGCAGGGTATATTTTTCCATCTTCTAAGGTCTTCTTCTATGTCTTTCTTTAGGGTTCTGTAATTTTCATTGTATAAATCTTTTACCTCTTTTGTTAGGCTGATTCCCAAGTATTTTATTTTTTGGGGGGATATTGTGAATGGAGTAGTTGTCCTCATTTCCGTTTCAGAGGATTTGTCGCTGATATACAGGAATGCCTTTGATTTATGCATGTTGATCTTATATCCTGCCACTTTGCTGAATTCATTTATTAGCTCTAATAGCTTCTTTGTAGACCCTTTTGGTTCTGCTAGGTATAGAATCATATCATCTGCAAATAGTGATAATTTAAGTTCTTCTTTTCCTATTTTTATGCCTTTAATTTCTTTCGTCTGCCTAATTGCTCTGGCCAGTGTCTCGAGGACTATGTTGAACAGAAGTGGTGAGAGAGGGCATCCCTGTCTTGTACCAGATCTTAGAGGGAATGCCTTCAATTTTTCTCCATTCAGAATGATGCTGGCCTGTGGCTTATCATAGATTGCTTTTACAATGTTGAGGTATGATCCAGTTATCCCTAATTTTTCCAGAGTTTTGAACATAAAGGGATGCTGTACTTTGTCGAATGCTTTTTCTGCATCTATCGAGATGATCATATGGTTCTTAATTTTAAGTCTATTGATGTGGTGGATAACATTTATTGATTTCCGTATATTGAACCAACCTTGCATACCAGGGATGAATCCTACTTGATCATGGTGTATAATTTTTTTGATATGTATTTGAATCGGATTCGCCAGAATTTTATTGAGGATTTTTGCATCAAGGTTCATTAGAGATATTGGTCTGTAGTTTTCTTTCTTTGAAGTATCTTTGTCTGGTTTCAGAATCAGGGTGATGTTGGCCTCGTAGAATGAATTTGGAAGTTCTCCCTCTTTTTCTATTTCCTGAAATAGCTTGAAAAGTATTGGTGTTAGTTCCTCTTTAAAGGTTTTGTAAAACTCTGCTGTATACCCATCCGGTCCTGGGCTTTTCTTAGTTGGTAGTCTTTTGATGGTTTCTTCTATTTCCTCTATTGTTATTGGTCTGTTTAGGTTGTCTATATCCTCCTGGCTCAGTCTGGGCAGATCATAAGACTCAAGGAATTTATCTATGCCTTCACTATCTTCTATTTTATTGGAGTATAAGGATTCAAAGTAATTTCTGATTATCTTCTGTATTTCTGAAGTGTCTGTTGTGATATTGCCTTTTTCATCCCGTATGCTAGTAATTTGGGTTCTCTCTCTTCTTCTCTTCGTTAGTATGGCTAAGGGTCTGTCAATTTTATTTATTTTTTCAAAGAACCAGCTTTTAGTTTTGTCAATTTTTTCAATAGTTTCTTTTGTTTCAATTTCATTAATTTCAGCTCTGATTTTAATTATTTCTTGCCTTCTACTTCTTTTGCTGTTGTTTTGCTCTTCTTTTTCTAGGATTTTGAGATGAAGTATGAGATCATTTATTTGTTGGTTTTTTCTTTTTTTGAGGAATGAACTCCAAGCAATGAATTTTCCTCTTAGAACTGCTTTCAATGTGTCCCATAGATTCCGATATGTTGTGTCTGTGTTTTCATTTAACTCTAGGAATTTTTTAATTTCCTCCTTGATGTCTTCTAAAACCCATTGATCACTCAGCAACCTGTTGTTCATTCTCCAGGTGATGCTTGATTTTTCCTTTCTTCTTTTATCATTGATTTTCAGTTTCATTCCATTATGATCAGATAAGATGCATGGTATTATCTCTACCCCTTTGTATTGTCTAAGAGTTGCCCTGTGACATAGTATATGGTCTATTTTTGAGAAGGTTCCATGTGCTGCTGAGAAAAAAGTGTAGCTACTTGAAGTTGGGTGGTATAGTCTATATATGTCAATTAAGTCTAGGTTGTTAATTGTGTTATTGAGTTCTATAGTTTCCTTATTTAACTTTTGTTTGGAAGATCTGTCCAGTGGTGAGAGAGGTGTGTTGAAGTCTCCCATGATTATTGTATGGTGGTCTATTAGACTCTTGAACTTGAGAAGAGTTTGCTTGATGAACACGGCTGCACCATTATTTGGGGCATATATATTTATGATTGTTATGTCTTGTTGGTGTATGGTTCCCTTGAGCAGTATGAAGTGTCCTTCTTTATCCCTTTTGATTGTCTTTGGCTTGAAATCTATTTTATTAGATATGAGTATGGACACTCCTGCTTGTTTCCGCGGTCCATATGAGTGATATGCTTTTTCCCAACCTTTCACCTTCAGTCTATGTATATCTTTTCCTATCAAATGCGTCTCCTGTAGACAGCATATTGTTGGGTCTTGTTTTGTGATCCATTCTACTAGCCTGTGTCTCTTAATTGGTGAGTTTAAGCCATTAACATTTAGGGTTATTATTGAGATGTGGTTTGTTCTTCTATCCATAATTGTTTATTGATGTTACTAAACCTGATTTGTTATCCTCTTTGACTACTTTCCCCCCTTTACTGTCCTACCTCCCATTGTTGGTTATCAATGTTAGTTTCCATTTCCTCTTCCTGTAATGTTTTGCCAAGGATTTTTTGAAGAGATGGTTTTCTAGCTGCGAATTCTTTTAACTTTTGTTTATCGTGGAAGGTTTTAATTTCATCTTCTAACCTGAAGCTTAATTTCGCCGGATACACGATTCTTGGTTGGAGCCCATTGTCTTTCAGTGTTTGAAATATGTTATTCCAGGATCTTCTAGCTTTCAGAGTCTGTGTTGAGAGATCAGCTGTTATCCTGATTGGTTTACCCCTAAATGTAATCTGCTTTCTTTCTCTTGCAGCTTTTAAAATTCTCTCCTTATTCTGTATGTTGGACATCTTCATTATAATGTGTCTAGGTGTGGATCTCTTATGATTTTGCACATTCGGCGTCCTGTAGGCTTCTAGGATTTGGGATTCTGTCTCAATCTTCAATTCTGGGAAGTTTTCTCGTATTATTTCACTGAATAGACTGTTTATTCCTTTGGCATGGAGCTCTGTGCCTTCCTGTATCCCAATGACTCTTAAATTTGGTCTTTTGATATTGTCCCATAATTCTTGGATGTTCTGCTCATGGTTTCTTAGCAGACTTGCTGACAATATCAGATTTTATTACTGAATTTTCTTTGGGAATTAGTAGACTATAATTTTAACACATCTGACTTTCTGGATTGGGAATGTTATAATTCTAAATCTGGTCTATATCATTTTTTTTTTGGAAAGTTTATAATTTGCTTTTTCACCTGTTGCCAGAATTCTATTGATGTTTATTAATTTCTGCACACATATGACAAATGTTTATAAAAGAAAGCTTGTATTTCTTTCTATAAGTGAATGGCCTATGCTGGGAAAGGTCCTGGGTTCTGAGAAGAGGAAGCTTTGGAGATGAAGGAATCAGTTCCCAGAGTGTGTAAGGCAGGGAAGGCTGGCAGAGGGGATTAAAATGTCAGAGGAAAATGAAATAAGGTAGGGTGAAGACAGTATTTACTCGCTATCTGTCATATTATGACAGACAATTGGTTTCCAACCATGATTCCTGGTCATCTCTCTCCTCCTAAACCAGGCGATAGAAACTAGAATTTCTCCTCCCCAAGGCAAATCATGGAAATGTGTCCCCTCACACCAGGCTACCTGTACTTGAAGCTGACCATAAAGACATTCTCTGACCTACCTTCATCTGATAGTAGGTCATAAGACTCCTCATTCCAGAGTGCCCTCCCCATATCCTGCAGAGAGGTATGCCACTCAGAAAGTCTAGGAATCTGGACAGGCAGCCTTAATGGGTTCTTACCCCAGTCTATAAAGGATCAGGCCTATGTAGTGATGTCTCCACAAAAAGCCACAAAGACGGGGTTCATAGAGCTTCTGCGTAGCTCCAGATGTGGAAATTCCTAGAGGGCAGCACCTCAGAGAGACCATGAAACCTCCATGCCTCTTCTCCTATCCCTTGCTATAAGCATCTCTCTACCTGTAGTTTTATAATATCCTTTATAATAGACTGAGAACGTAACAGTTTCCCTGAATTCCATGAACTGCTTGAGGAAATTAAAGGAGCTCAAGCAGACGGTTGTAGCAACCCCAATTTATAGCCAGTCATCCAGAAGCACCGGTAAGCATCCTGGGGCTTGCAGCTGGTATCAGAAGGGGGGACATCCTTGAAGACAGGGTCTCAACCCATGGCATCTGATACTACCTTCAGGTGAATAGTGTTAGAACTATATTGAACTATAGGACACCCAGCTGTTATTCCTGCTGCTGAGTTGCTTGTTCGCTGATGGGGAAAAAAAATCCCCACACCTTTTGAGGTCACAGAGGTGATCTGTATTATGAGTGTATTGCAGGAGAAAATGAGTTTGAGTGTTTATTTCCTTCTATATACATCAGACTATTCAATAAAACATAATGTCCATGCTACCTAGAATGTTGTAAGTGAAATCAATTAATTCTCCATCCATCTTGTAATGTACTGGTTCTTTGCAGATATTTTCTTTCCTTTTCCAATAATTGCCCTTATGATTTATGAAGTGCTAATGGAATTTTGTAAACAGTGCCACAGATTCCATTTACTCAAAAAAAAATCCCTTAATTTCACAATGATGTTATTTGTGAGTTATGCTGCTAGCCCATAAGATAGAAAATAAAAGCTTTCCATTCCCATTCTTTTTTTTTTTTAAAGTTCAATTAGGGAATTAATCCTCAGACCTCACTAAAGCATGCACATCTGTAGAGATCATTTCAGTTCACTACTGTTCTCCTGTGGAACAACCACATGAACAATCTGAAAATGGATCAGAATAGACAATATTTTAAATTTAAAAAAAAAATCAAAACATCCAGGGGATGTTTACACATTATACATTCCTGATTCCTGTTTATAGTCTCTTCACAAAAGAAAGACCTTTGGCTTTAGATTAAATAAGGCAGTCAAAAATGATTAAATGCTTTCTTGTGACATCTTGCATTTTCCAAAAACGAAATTTTGTGAATTAATAAAAATTAGAGTTATACAAAGTAGTCAACCCAAATCTTCCACATCTCTATTCCTTTGCACCCTCACGGCCATAAGTTACATTTGTGTTATTTCCAGCAGTTGTGGTCATTATTGGAAGATTAGATTCTGCAAAAGAGAAAAGTCCTCATATGCTGTATGTCCTCTGTCACAAACATACATACGCTGGTCTAAAGAATCATCTTAGATCCATCAGTATGTTCTGAAAATCTCAGTATTTTTTTTCATTCTCATTTTCAATCCTAACATACAAATAGCATATCAATGTCATATTTTATTTTTTTTGTCTTCTTCAAGACAACATAGGAGCAAATGATGATTTGGCCACCAAAACCCTTTCGAGAGAATAGTTTCCTAAAGTTTACCAATATTTTCTTCATGTACTCTGTCACAAGGCAGGTTTTGTATTTCTTATCAAAATGACATGAGTTGTAAAAACAAATTGGATAGTAAGCAAGAAATGTTACAAAAGCGTAAAGCGTAAAATGATTGTGAAATTCTAATTGATAACATTCCTGAGGTCAAGGGTATTCTAAATGATCAACTTTCTACATATCATAGACACTCAAATAGCATATGCTTCTCTGGTTGCTACAAATGTTGAAAGAGCATTTGTTCAACTCATTTGCATTTTTAATGTTGAAGATGTGCTTGGCATTTCTTAATTACCTGTCCCGATGTCTGTGTGTTCATCATAATCATGATTATGAGGACAATAATCAGTGCTAGAGTCTTTTTTTTTTTAAGAAGAAAAGAAGGACAATAAAAATTTAATAGGAAGGTCATAACTAGCATTTCTATGTAGAAATTCTGGCTAGCAATTAGGCAATGTCTCTACATTAAATCAAACCAGAATGATTAATTGATATTTCTTATTTGACATTTTGCCAAATATGAATCCACAGTTTAAAAAGATGTTACAATCCTAGAAATTCTGGATAGCTCATTTGTGCAGGGAACATAAAGAACTTAGAAGAGATTTTTAGCTAGAAATTAAGATATTCTTCACACATATTCCCAAGTTACAGGTTGGTAGGTAAAGGTTCAGACCCAGACAACACAAATGTCTGAGTTCAGACCAACTTCTTCTGATTCTGAAACTTAATTTACTCATGTCAGTGCAATGCCCTAGATTTAAAAAGAATATTCATAAGTCCTACTTTAGGACTAGGTTTACCTGTTTAAATAGCGTTAGGTAGTGATTGTGGCTAATGGAAGTTCAAATTATAATTGTGCATTTTATTTATGAATGCTTTATTATTACATAATAAAAATACTCATCTAAGTTGCTATGTTCCATCTTTTTTTTTAATTCAGTGAATGACATCTGAAGTAACAATGTCACACATTGGATCCTCTATGGTGATCTGGTAGCCTCCAGTAAGATGACTTAAGTATTTCAGAGTCAACAGCAATAACTCTCTTCCTCCTGAGTTTTAAAGAGTCCCCTGTACTTCTCTACAATAAGTATACATATAATAGAGTGCACTTATGGATACACCTAATGCACTATTCTTGCCATTTTAGGCAACACATGTTAAGAGGGAGCTAACAACTTCACAGTTAAGGTAAAATAATAAACATCATGTTGAAAGTTTGGAAGCCAGGCAAGGTGATGTCTGGCTTACCTGAAGAGAGATGAGAGAGAGGGATAAAGAAGAATGGGTACAAAGAAATCCAAAGTGAAAGAAGGACTCAAATTTCCAGACAGGGAGGCAGACAGAGTTGGAATGGGATGGGGAATATGCTATTCTAGCCACTTCTGATATTGCACCAGTCATATCAGGATTCTTCCATTTGCTCTGAAAAGATGTATGAATGAAGGTCTCAGTGTGAAAATTATAAGGAGGCAGAGTTGACGTACTCAATAAGTTATGTGACATCTCTATTATTGGCAGTATCCCCAAAGAGGTTAAGAAGTCCCTCTAAGAACTTCTGAGAAGATACATGCATAATTGTGGATCTGGACCACAGTGCTGTTTCTCAAACCTTAATTTGCACATGGACCACTGAGGCATGGTGGGACTCAGCAGTTATGGGGAGGGGTCTGAGACCGCACGTTTCTAACAGGATCCCAGGTGACAACCATATTGCTCCTTATGGGCCATACTAAGTAGCCACAGCGCTGCCTCTTGCTATAAACATTGTTCCCTCCATTAGGTAGTAGAATAAAAGAAATAAGAAAAATTCACAAGAGTCAGCCACACTACATGCTTGAATTTCATTGATAAAATAGCTAAACTACCGTGTCTTTTTAGAGGCGGGAAATAGCTGGAAAACAACACTTGAGAGATAATAGCATAAGCACCAGGATAATGATACTAAAATGTCCTCAAAGAAAATTGGCAGCAGTTCCAGATTCATACTCAGCGTAGGCAACTGTGAGGAGTTAGAAACTGAATATAACCACTGATATTGAAATTGAACCCTGCTAGCTAATAGCGTGCTCACACAAACCTGTGTTTAGGGAACAAAGATTGAAGATTGAAGAACTCCTGGGTGAGACAGGACCTGAATATGTTGCACCATTGAGCCACAGTGGAGTGGAATTACAAACCAATACACTGAGCAGCTGTCTTCCATTTGACCTTTGAACTCCAGCAAACCCAAAAAGGAAAGGGAGTTGGCATCTTGGTTGCATCTCATGCTACTTTTAATCAGCTGCAAGATTTTTGCTGCCCTTGAGAACACTGCTCCCTATTCTGTGCGAACAGCTTGACCCAGGGCCAGCTGAGGGATGTCACTCGGTCAACAGGAAGTGACTGTGGACAAAAGGTCCAAGTTTAGGAATGCCTCTCTGGATTTTATTTTGATACAGAGCCTAGTCAAACTCAGTCTTTGTGACCCAAGCCAGGATAAAAAATATGTGCACACCGGATAACTCTGTGCTCTTTTTCATTTTTAAAGGCACAGCTCCCAAGAATGCACTGATGTAGAAACAAACCTGGAAGAAATGCAGGAATGTAAGGGAGGGATAGGAATTTCTTAATCAAATATTCTTTCTCAGTTACACTTAAAATATATGTTAATTTTTTCTCAAAAAAAAATCATTCTTCAGATTCTTTCTTGGTACTCAGGATTTAACCCAAAGGTGCTTAATCACTGAGCTATATCTATAGTCCATTTTATTTTTGGAGACAGGGTCTCACTAAGTTCTTTAGGGCCTCACTAAGTTGCTGAGGGTGGCTTTGACCTTGCAATATTCCTGCTTCAGCTTCTGGAATTGAATCCCTGGGATTATAAGCATGTACCACCATGCCCTGTTCACAGAGAAATATAAAGAGAGCCATTCAGATCCTCCAGGCTAAAATGCCTTGTGAAATCAGAAAGAAGCACTGTCACTCCTTGACATCATAAGGAGTACCTGCATCTCCTTCATCTCTGCTTTCATGTTGCAAATTATTGTGTTTCTTTGAATGTTTTGTAGATTTTGAAGCTAGATGCATCTGAGTTCAAATGCCTTTCTGCTACTTAGTGGTACACAGGCCTGAGTTTCCTCATCTTAAATTAGACATGATAACTTGAAAAAGGAAAAGGTGAGCTGGGGTTGTAGCTCAGTAGAAGAGCACCTGCCTAGCATGTGTGAGGCACTGGAATTGGTTCTCAGCACCACATGTAAACAAAGAAAGGTTCATCAACAACTAAAATATGTATATTTGAAAAGGTAACAAAAAAGGATACAAAGTATAGGTATTAGAAAATTTTATCAAACAGCTCATACAAATGTCCTGTTAATAATTAATCAATTAATTTTTATTCTTTTTAGTTATATATAACAGTAGAGTATATTTTGATATATTACACATACCTGGAGTATCATTATATATGTAAAACTTCTAGAGTCTAGGAAGCCATCAACGGTAGACTGATAACAGAAGGTAGCTGTCATTAGACTGTTTGCCTCATTCAAATTAACTTTTCAGGAATCAAACTGATTCTTTTCCTGAGAATGAGGAATTTTTTTCCCTACAATATCACTTTCCAAGGCAGCACTGGAGGCATATGAAGAAAATGTCCCTGAATTTCTGTGGATATCATCTTCCAAGATAAACATTCAGCTATAGAAGTGAAAAAGCTAAAATAAAGAGACTACGGAAAATGAGATTACCAAAACGGGAAAAAAAAGAAAGAAAAGAAAGAAAGAAAAAGTGAATTTAGGAAAAAAACATCAAAAATCCAAGTTACTATTACATATTATTAATATCAGGAAATCCAGTGTTTTGCCCAATAATTTAACAAGCACCTACTACACAGCATGCAGAAATAGTGCCTGGGGAGTTAAAAAGAGTGAATGAGGCAAGACTCGTGCGAGGTAGGGAAGTGTACTGGTTAGAACAGACAGTCAGGATTTGAATCCAGATTCTGCCACTTACTGGGTAATGTTGGGGGAATTGTTCCTGTGCCTCATTGCCTCACCCCTGAAATGGGAATCATAGTTCTGTTTTCTTTACAGGGCTTTTATGAGGATTAAAGAAATTATTGTATGAATAGCACTTAGGATCATTAGCATATAAATGAGTGCCTGGGCTGTGGCAGTGTGCCAGGCTCTAGGGAACACTTGCAATGCTGCAAAAGAGAAGAGGCACTAAGCAAGCGTGGGCCCTGGGAATTCTGAAGTCAGAATGGTAGCACCTCAAGTGTGCTGGTCAATTACCTCTTAGCCTGAGCATGAGTCTTCTGTTCTCTATCCTTGCAAACTGCATCTCTGAAGCCCCTCTGCCAACTATAGGCCAATGGGACCCAGGAAAAGAATTAAGGATTGAAGCAGAAGAGAACTCAAAAGAACTCTTTCTCCTACAGTACCTGCTTCTGGTCCCAGCTTCCACCAAACAGCCCTGCCGTGGTGCTTACACTGGACCGCCCCGAATTTTGGGTTATGGTAACGCTACCTTCATTCCACTGTGCTCTAGGTCTAGGGGTGGCATATCTTCCAGCACCGTCTCCTTCCACTGTGCCTCAAGACCTACATGTGCGGGCAGTTCCCTGCTATCCTAACCTCTGGGTAGCCCCTCTACACTATGTTTAGCTTCTCAGTTCTTCCATCTCTGTGCAAACAACTTTCTTTACAGATGGCCTAAAGGTATTTCTGTTTCCTTGACTGGACCCTGAATTTACAGCATGCTGAGTCTTGTAAAATGGGCAAGACTGGGTTATGTTAAGATGGAGATAAAATTTCCAAATTGACGGCATGTCCAAACCAGATTAAATAACTCATGATCTGAAGCTTTCAATGAAGCGGTCAACAGTAGTTATCATTTGGTAAATACACAATGTTAGCAGCATAAGCCCTCTATATCTAGGTTATTGATATTTACAGAACCAACCTATCCAGATTCAAATCCTGGCTTTGTTACTTACTAGTTGTGTGACTAGTAAAATTCCTTGTCTTGCCTCAATTTCCTTTATTTAAAAAAAAATGGAGATAACAATAGTGTTATTGTTACAGTGAGGATAAATGAGTTCATCTACATAAAGAGATAAGAACAGGGCCTGATGCAAGGCATATGCTCCATATTTTATTAATTCCATTTAAAAAAGGAGAGAACTTTATCAGCACAAGTCTGTACCATGAACTCAATTTTTTGGCAAGTCAGTTCAGAAAGGAAGTTTAAAGCCAATAAGGGTGAGGTTGTTCTGGGAATGCAGGCTTATTGAGTGACGGAGTCCTGGCTATACAGATCATGTCTTTCATTCCTGGCACGTACCTGGACCTGACTTGGAGTAGGAGCCCAACAATGCAAAGCAAATGAGTAGAGATTCAGGAGCTTTGTTTTACTGACTTCCCACATGGGAAAGAGTCATTAAACAGTACTTGAGATTGCAACCAAATAATACATGGCAAGAAATGATAGAGAGACAAATGTACTAGGAAATATCAGAAAGCTCAGAGAATCACCACACCTACTCATGAGCCAGGCATAGTTCAAGGTTCTAAGTACTCCACAGTGTGCAATTTTGCCATCAGGAAAACAGATAAAATTAATTTTAATATTTTTAACCTAACCTATTCAAATTGCATCATTTCAACAAGAAATCAATACTGAAACTTTTAAATGATATATCTATATATGTAGATATATGATTTAATTTAAACTTTTAATAATTTAAACCTTTAATCATATGTGTGTGTGTGTATGTGTGTGTGTGTATGGATTTTCAAAACCTATTATGTATTGACACTCAGAGTACATCTCAATTTGGACTAAGTACATTTCAAATGCTCAGTAGCCATACCCATCTACTCTCCGATATCTAAAACATTAGAATTACTGTGCCTTCTTCATACTGAAACAAGGTTGCCAGATTTAGCAAATAAAAATAAAGAGCAGCTAGAATCTGAATTTCAGATAAGCAAAGAATAATACTTATATTAAAAATGCTTTATGCTAAACAAATACTAAAAATGTCTTTATATATTATTTAAAATTTAAATTTGACTGGAGCAACTCTAGGTGAACAGAAGAGTCAGAATTTTGGACATGATCTCAGAGAATCCTAGAGAGTTATCTTGTGATATAAAAGAAATACCACACTTGAGAATGCCATTGTAAAACTTCCATCTTGATAACAATAGGCAGTTTGATGTTTTTTGGGAGGGGTGGTAAGGTGCAAGTTTTGAGATTTCCACACAAACCTACTCCATTAAAACATCCTAACTGGTCCAGTGTGTGAAAGCAAAGCAGAGGATTTGCAGATAGATACCAAACAGTGAATGAACTGCCAGTTGGACAGTCGAGCCAGATTTGAGTTCTGTTAGTTGACTTCTGAGTCTCACAGCTGCATCAGAGGAAAATGGCTGAGTGGTAATCAAAACGTGGACCTCACCTCACTTTGGACCTAAGGGGCAAGAGGCCTGAGACTCTCCACCAAATATTCAAACAAGGGTGATCAATTTTTGTTCCATGTATGTTGTGTTCTTTTACATTTTTATTTTGTTAGATAGTAGGGTTTTACAACTTACTACCTTCTAAGATCATTCCTAAACTTCATAGTTCCATAGTAACATACAGAAGATTAAACATGTGTGAATATCTTCCATTAATTTTTATAACACAAAAAGTAAAAAGAGCATTAAGAACAAATAAAAAATTTTCATCATCCTACTATTCATGCAAACCATACTATTTTCATTTTTGTTGTCTTCATCCACGCCTTTTCTTCCTATATAAGTTATCATCAGAGCAGAAGTACATTTTATTCATATTTTTAAAGTAATATTGTATCATGAGTATTTTCCCATGATGTAACATAATCCTCATAATCATCAATGTGTACTAGTATCACATTCAATAAATATATTTGTATTTATTTCGGGGAGGTTCTTCTGTGGGAAAAATAAAACACTTATGACTCCTAAATTTGCATCTCCAGCCTATCATCTTCTAATTCCAAACCTATAACTGTCCCTGCAACAGCTCCACTCGTCATCCAGAGGAAATATCTTTGAGGTCTTAAATAACATTGAGGTGTGATTGTTCCAAAGGCACTTTCCAGTATGTTGACCTCGTATTGACTTTTCTCCTTGAACTTTGTGTTAGTGAATGTGCCAGGATTGTTGTCTGAGCCATAAATTTTGGAGGTTCCCTCTTCTATCTCCCATCTTCCCCCCAATCCCTACATCACTGGCACCAACCAGGCCTTCTAAACACCCCCTGGATCCCTTTAATCTTCTCTACTCACACAGTCCTGCCTTATTCGGACCTCAGAGTTACTCTTCCTTATTAATGTTCTATAGATTGTTACTATTTTTTAACTGTTTCTCTTGGATCAGTTTCTGTCCTGAGATTAGTTTCTAGTTGAATAATGCTGACAGACTACATCCATGGGCCTTGGAACAGGTGCACAAATCATTTTCTAGAAAGGGTACACCAACTTACTTTGCAAATATCAATAGAAGATGTGTCAACTTCAGGGCAACATTGCCAGTTCAGAATTTCATTACTTTTGCAACATAAAGGCATATAGAAAGGCAGGAAAGTGGCTCAATTTGTATTCTGCTCTCTTCCATAGACGGTTCATGCTAATTTTCCTCATATAAAATGTCCACTTTCAATTGTTTCCTTGGCATCCCTCTTCCTACTTCCACACCCCATCAGTCTTCCTCGCATAGGAAGCCCTGAAGTGCTCAATTGTTAGCTTATTTTTTTTTTTGGCAAACATCGTAATTCCTTATGATAATTCCATAATTCAATTATTCCTTAACTGACTACTCTGTTAGTTAAGACATGAGATTAGAATGTTGTTGCCACACTTTGTATGAGCTGAATGTAAGCAGACTTCTGCCTTGCCTAATTGCAAACTGTGAATGAGCTAGGATATCCTACAATTTTTGAATGATGAACAAAGAAAGTGGTATGAAATGTGTTGACAAGATGAAAATGGGCACTTAAACTTTAGACCTGTCCTACCAAGGGGAAAAGAGAGTTGCAAATTGACCCTGAAAACTATAAATGCTTTCATATCCGTTTCTGTTAAAGGATACATCTTTAATGATGGCTTTCCTTTACTATGGAAGGAGTCAAGAGGAGAGACCCATGCATATTTATTAACAATGCAATCTTTCTATATATTTCCTGAGGTGTTTTTATTATTTATATGGCTGCATGCATGGAGCTGGCTTCTTTATAACCTAAAATAAGAAATGGAAGGAACAATTTTGTATCCAATGTCAAGCTATGATAACTCAGAAAATAATAGCTGTTCTATCCTTAAAGTTCAAAAAGAAATTCATTTCTATGTGGTTATGGATTCACACAGGGAAATTGGAATTTTTTTTTTTAGTATTTCTCCAAAATTTTCCAAAAATAATTTGACTGAGTGGACGGCAGTAGAATGCCGATGCCAGCTACACCTAGCATCTTCTGTCTAGTCCAGTGTCAGGCACCACATATCAGGTCATTCAGTGCATACTTGTAGGTGCAGGGATGAATTCCCTGCTCTCTGCAAGAGATGATAGGCAGGTAAGGCTTATCTAAAAACATAAGAATCCCATGGTTTTTCTTACATACAACAGGCTTTCTACATGCCCATTTAGCTACCCCAAAATGTTCTGCAAGACAGTTTTGTAAAAGCTGTAAGAATGAGTATTTAAGGGGAAAAAAATTGGTACATGTGGAAGAATTTATAAAGAATTGGAAATAAAGTATGAAATCCAATGCCTGCACTTAGAACTTGATTTGTGGTATCTTCCAAGATTTCCTTGATGTTTCTTTCCCACAAGTAAATTTGTATCTTTCAATAGATTTTAGATGTGCCCTGACTTCTAAGTGATTGCTCCTGCAAGAAGATGAAATCAACCTACACACACATTTAAGAGCTCCCTGTGTCACAGGATCCTTTGTTCCAACATCTACTGAGCATACCTGATGACCTAATTGCCATCCTCGGGTCTTCTTGCTAAGTCATCCCAGATATTGACAATGCTGACCATTTCTGTTTAAAAATATCTCTCTTGGCTTTTATGCCATTGCTCCCTCTCCTCTAATTTTTTTTCTGCTTGTCCTAAAAATGTTCCTATCCTTAGCCTCCTTCTTTCTGCCACACTGTATATTCTCCTCAGACAATTTTTTCGGTTGGTATGGTTTAAATTATCATGAGGCTCAGACCACCATCTCTGGATCATTGGGCTAATTTATACCAATTTACCAAATTTCTAACAGGATGGTCCAGAGATACATCAGACTCAGTATATCCCAAACTAAGTGCATTAATTTGTCCATAAAGTCTAAACTTCCTTTAATCTCTCCATCTTAGTTAAAACCACTTATCCCAACAGGGTTGCCAAGAAACCACAGCATCTGCCTTGATTTCTCCCCTTTCCTAACCTGCCTCATCTTATCCATTCCATTGAACCAATTCTCATCTCTAACATTTGTCTCCGCTTAACTATTTACACCCTAGTTCCCATCTTCTTCAGCTCTCACAAAGATAATTGCAATAGCCACACTTTGACAGAGTTCCCTGCCTTCCAGCACCCTATTTTGTTAATGACTGGCAACATGCCCAGCTAAAAGAACTATAATTTCCAGCATCATTTAGGTATCATGAACCCATGACCACATTACAAGTTAGGACCAATGACCCATAAGTAGAAATCTCTTGAACAAAGGCACACTTAGCTGGCAATTGCCTTTAAACCTTCAGCTTTCAGGTTCTTCCTACCTGGATTGAAAATGGGATGCTATGGTGGAGCAGTTCTTTGCAACCACAAGATGATGGGCATGAAGATAAAAGTTCCACATCAAGAATAAATTCATGATAAGTCCCTAACGAGTCATCACATTAACTTTGGATGGCTTACCTTCGCTTTCCTTCTTGTGCTATAAGGAAAAATAGGCAAAGTCACTGTTCAGTTATTCTTTGGGTTACTAGCTGGTGAATGGAAGGGAAAGGACACATCATTATATCCTATCTCCCTTCATCTTTTTCTTTTCTTCCTCTAGCATTCTAATCTTTTTGCCAGAATGTGATTTCAACATAAAGCTTTAGATATATTATTTTCTCTACCTCTAAATATGTCTGGTTCCCACTGCCTTTGTAACAATCTCTTTACTCTAGCTTTGATGCAACATGCTTCACAATAAGACTCAACCTTGCATTTCAGTTGCTATCGTGTACTGTGCCCGTACATGCAGGCACTGTACTTTGAAGCCATCAGAAAATGTCATGCATCTCTGCAACTTTCTGACATTGCCAGGATCTTTCCTCTTCCAGAATGTTTTTCCTGCCATCAATGCTAGATAAAATTTCAATCATCTTTCAGAATCAAGCTCAGTTCTCACCTCCTCCCTGTAGCTTCTCTGTGCCTTTTCCAGACTCAGGGGCTACTTAATCACTTTCTCCTTCTTGTCTAAGATAATTTTATTTGTGGTACAATTACACATAAGAGCATATATTTTGGCTTTTTTGAGGTTGCATGTGGAGTGATGTTGAGCATAGTTCCCCAGTATCATTTGTGAAATCCTGAAAGATTAAATTGGTTAAGTCATATGGAGTTATTAGAAAAAGACCTGACATGTGTAAGGACTCACTGACATCTGACATTATCATTAACTACTATGATATTTTCTTTTAGTTTTTTTTATTAAGTGCCCATCTCTTCCTTCCTTGAGCACTGAGGGATGGCCGGTTTACTCTATTTCTTTCTCAGCCTCATGCACAGTTTCTGACACTGTAGAAAATCAAACTAAATTGAGCTACTAGGATATATAAATCCTATTGAGTGCTGGTTGTTAAGCTACTAAAGTTAATTTTAATACGTGATTTAGAGAGTAAGTGGCATCTACTATCAATTCTCATCAAATTCAAAGAATTTTGGGAAAGAAAAACATTGGGACAAAGAAAAACTTACTTCCACGGAAATCGGAGTACCATTAGATTGGTATGGAACAAAGTAGAACACTTAAAGAGAGTATTCTGCTACCTAACTTCCCATGGTGTAGAAAATATATTATGAATAACTAAAATACACAGAATGGAGAATAGTGTCCTCTCAACAGTTTTTAATACTAAAAACAATCCTTGACTTTTAAAAAATGTGCAATAAATGTATTTCTTTAGCTACTCTCTGTATTCCAAGCCTACCATATGCTGCCCATTCTAGCCTACTTCACCCTGTAAGTACATACCAAACCTTCCCATGGTAAACACCAAGAGTACACAGATTCCTAAGATCCTCTAGGCTAGGGAGAAAAGCCAAGGGCGTAGTAGAATGCTTTACAGTGATGAATGCCATTCTATTTCTGCAGGGCATGATTGTGTCAAAAGAAGTTATAGAAGTTGAATTTTGGAACTACTTCATCCAGCATTTTATTCTTCCCAGATATGGAAAAGTCAGGTAAGAAGGAAAGAATAGCGTGAAATGAGGAGAGGAAAAATGTATGTTTTTATAAGCTTGACTCTAGGCCAGCAATTTTATTCAAATAGAAGGCAGCAAAAATGAGCAAAATATGTGATGTCTCACAGAGAAATTTTACAGGCACCTGTGCACTTCTCTCACAATTTTGTTCTCCTTCTCCCAAATAAGGGGAAAAAGCTACACACACACACACACACACACACACACACACACACACACACAGGAAATTATTAGTACCATAACATAAGCATTTTAATTGCATGCAAATTGAAACCAAACTTGTGTGTGTGTGTGTGTGTGTGTGTGTGTGTGTGTGTATCACAGAAGTTACTGAAAGAATGAAAGAAATCCTGGCAGGGTAATTAATGAATGACAGGTCAGTCACCCTTGTGGAAAAATTATATGTGGCAAGACATCCTGGCTTTGTCAAGAACTTTGAGGTTTTAAAACTGGAAGCAATTTGGACAATGATTATTTTGACCATACAACTTCCTAATCTCAGTTCCCATAAAGTCTGGGTGGGGGCCAAATGGAAGAGTTCATCTCAGCTGCACAGATAGTGTTCACAGAGGAAATAAAAAGAGTTTAAACAGTGGAGTCATTTCCTTTGGTTCTCAGCTCTTTGAGGGGGGAAAAAAAATCTCCTTTTGGTCAGTGATATCTGCAGCTCAATTCCTGCAGCTCAGCTTAGAAAAATAACAAAATCTGTTCCCTGAAACATTTTCCAATCAGACAAGGACAGGTTTCAATTCAAAACATTTAAGTCCAATAAAAGACTTTCCTTTGCCAGAGGGTTCTAGGAAGACTAACACCTTTTAAGGTTCAGACTGCTTTCTAACGAGTTACATAAAAATCCGCGACCAGTGTAAATGTCACATGCGAAAGGATGTGTTCAGGAGAGAGACCCGTATAATCAAATCTCCAGCCGCCCCTTTGGAACTGCTGCTAAGAGGTCTCTCTGAAAATAATAGGTCCCATTTATGACACATGGCACAAACTGTGATAGCAATTTACCTCTCAAGTGGAACCTCAGCGGCCCCGGAATGGTTACCTAAATGTGGTAAGAGTGGAAAAGGAGCACTTTCCAAATATACCCTCCAGCTAAGGACTTCTGGAACTGCTGCAAGGTTGTAAAGAAAAGATGGATTGTTAGAATAATGTTATGCTCATATGTATGCATTCTAAATGCCAAAGTTGGAAGCCCAGTGCACACAGTATTGTTCACATGCCACCAAACTTGAAATATTAGGCAGCCTTTGTCCTAGATTGATCTACAAGGAACAGCGAGTACTAGTGCTCCATCTCCACTGAGTTTTTTTGATCTGTTTAATTTATTTTGTTTTTATTTTCCCTAAAAAGTCCATGGTGTTAATTCTCAAGTCTTTAGGTCAGTTTCTGAGTTGGAAAGGAAAAAAAAAAAAAAAAAAAAAAAACCACAAGATGATTGGATCAAATACCAAATGGAAAATGTGAATAAGTGGGATTACATTTAGATCTTGATACCCAATCTTACAGTTCTAAGACTACAGTTACTTATACCTGTGAACAGTCATATAGTGTAATTATTAAATATAAGAAGGAGTCTCACAATATTTACAGCCTCTAGATAATAATTTAATTCACTATAATATCAGGTAAATCAAAACTTCCTCAACACTCACCATGGGCTGCAGCTATAGAATAAATTATGTTTTCTTTTTTTTCTTCTTTCCAAATTCTCAGATCTAAACCTTAGAAACCTGTCATGTACGTATTTACTAACCAGCAAGCTCTTAGAAAGACTGAACAATCCTCCATTTGCTAAAATATTCTTTCAGATGAGAAATCAGTCCAACTTTTCATAATGTAGATGTTCCCATTTTTTCTTTCTCTCAACTTTTATTTTTCAGTAAATCAGAACGACTAGAAATGATAAGAAAAGGGAGGTTTTTGCTAAGTATATCAGAAACATCTAATGTTTCTGAAACCAGAAGAGGAAAATTATTAGTACCATAACATAAGCATTTTAATTGCATGCAAATTTAAACCAAATGTTACAGGAAGAGTTTCCCTTTTACTTTCCAACTTCTGCTCTCCAAGGAATTGCAAATGGAGGAGCACAGTGTCAGCAGAGTGACTCTGAACATGAACAGAAACAAAATTTCTGTTTTCAGTTAGTGTTTGACACATGTGTTTTCATTCTTTCCCAACACACAATTGGACACCTCAACTTTAAAGTCAAAACATAAAGTTCCCATTTTGTTAATATTCTTATAAATGGTGAAGCAATTGAGTTAGTCTTATCTAAATAAAGGCAAAGAGCATTATTCTTTAGATAGGATGGTTCTATAAGCAGAGCCCACAATTTTACTTTTTTGAGTGTGGTAACTGATCCCACAGGCAAAAGAGGTTGGATCTTTTGCCTGATCCCCTTATAACTAACCTCAGATACTGGTGAAGTCTTGTGCTAAATAACAGGTTGCAGAATCACAAAGGCAATAATGCTCAGGAGAGAGCAAAAATTATTCTCCATGTACGTTTTAGACTAACTATCAAAGTTGTACAAAATACCCCTACGTAGGAACTCATTAGTAAGAACTAGTTTCCATTTGTCTGTGTACATTACTGGGATTATTACATTTGAGAGGCAAACTCATTTTTAGAAAATTGGTCCAGAAATCCACTTTGACTAATCAATTCTTTCTAATTCTATTAAAAGAGTTTCTCCTTTGTTATTAGCCAAAAGCAAACTCAAATCTTTTTGTAGTAAAATATTTGTAAAACATTCAAATAGATCCTAACACATAGTGGGCACTCAATACCTTGTGATTTTTAAGTAAGCATAGAAATTTATGATATCCATTAATATTTTTTTTTCAGGAAAATCCACATCCAGCACAGCTAAAGCAATGCTGGCAGTAGTCAGCAATATTATTAAGTGGTACATTATTTAACACAGGAAATAAATGTTTGTACAAAAGGGACTTTACCAAGAGCTAACACAGACAGGGAAGCATCTGTAAAGTAGAATTTGAAGTTGACCACTAATGTAAGTCAGGTTTGGATAAAAGAAGGTGGCAGAGGAATAATGGGTAGGGGAAGTGAACTGAATTAACTAACCAGGGTGGTATAAGCATGGTGTGTTTGGAGAATAAAGGGACTGGCCTGGTTAGTGCCAGAGGTAAATGTTGGAACAGAAGGGAGAACATGTGGATTGATCTATGTCATAAGTACCTTCAAAACTATAGTGAGGAATTCAGACTTGATAAGGAGAGAAATAACAAGACACAACAGATTTTCAGCAGGGAAAAGATGTGATTAAAACATGGTGTAAAGAAGGCAGTGTATCTGTAAAAGTACCCGAGTCCACATGTTCTTAACAAAAACTGTACTTAACCATACCTCTGTGATAAATGACTGCAATTTTATCCCAAGTTTCTAATTGCAACCAAATTCATATGCATGACCATTTCCTGGTGCTGCTTTCAGGAATGAAGAATCCAAGAGGTAGTTAAACCATCCACTATTTTATTCTTTCAGAATTGAAAGACGACTGCATATGTCAGTCAAGCACATGATAATCACAGTGAACAAGAAATGAACATGATACCATCTGTTTTTCTTTTTTCTAAAGAAATATATAATTCTTGCTCTTGACAAGTCATGATCTAAGAGGTGCATGAAAAAGAAAAATTGCTGATTATATATCAAGTTTACTAAATATTGATCATACTTTTGCGAGAACAAAGAGTTGTAACAAAAGATACAGAGAGGGATACTTAAGTCAGTTTTGACAGGCTTAGAGGAAAGGGAAGCTATGAAAACTGGGTGGTCATCAGCCAAGTCTCATAAGTCAGGGAAGAGAATAGAAGAAGCATAGGAGAGGAATGATATTTGTAAGAGATTAAGCAGCCAGGTTTTTGAATAAGGCATGCTAAAATTATATCTGAGATCTACCATTTCATGTTGTAGCTATTTGGGAAAGTTCTTTATCTCCCTCTCCTATAAAATATCAATGATATTTGTATTCTTTTGAAAAACACTACAATAGTGTATTTAAATCTTATTCTATGTATTCTGTATAGGATGTGTTCAATAAATATCTGATATTATTGAATGTTGGAAGATTGTAATTTTTCAGGCAAAGGGACCAGGCATCTCCATATTCTTGTGTATGGCATGTAGATAGTTGGGTATGGGTAGATATGCACTATAGCCTATAGTTTGCTCAGGCTACAAGTCCATTGGCCCTACTCACATGAACCACAGTGTGAATATTTACCACCCTTAGAGATGTGCAGGGCTCACATTATACAAAAGTACAGTAGCTCTGGCATTAGAGAGTAGAGAAGAGGATGAATCATAAAAGACCTTGTAGTCTATAAATAGTTTGAAGTTTATCATTTTGACATCTTATTCCAAATGACACAGATCCAAAAATTTACACACATAATTGAATTTTAATGATGATATGCATCTTTAAACTTTCTCATTATTGAATGAATGTTTTCTTCTTACTGCTTATCAAAACTGTTAAATTATGCTAACACTATACTAGTCATTGTGATTATTTTTCTACATCACACAATTAATTTAAAAAAATATATAACATTCAGAAATCATTATTTCACTACACAAAGAATCCTAGCAATCATTGTTTCAGAATCCCTTTCAAGTGCTTAGTTTTCTGAATGAATTACTTTTAGAGAATCTTGGTCAGATTATAGATATTTTGTAATTCGATTTTTTGGCTATCTTTTATGTGTTAATTGAGAAATACTTGTCAAACCTTATTATGTGCTAAGTCTTGGTTTTCAGATCATTAAAATCTGAACCCCCACTCAAGGATGCACAGTCCTGAGAAGGAGACAGTTCCCAAACACACATGTATCCAGAAAACCATATTCAGAGCCACCATTTATTATGTTTTGCTCTAGGTATTAGCAGAGCATACACAGATTCTTTTACTCCTCTTTCTCCCACTTAGCATCATGCTGTAGCTAGGTTTCTGTGCTACTGCAATATCTCAGTAGTTAGCTTTTCTAATAATTGTGAAGTTCCTAATTGCTTTCATCAGAGTTCAGCCAATCCTCACTTTTGCAGATTTACTTCCAGTTTTCAGTAACACAAAGCAAAGATTGCACTCATGCATACAGTTTTTCCATGCCTAAAGTATTCTTTCCTTTGAAAAAATTAAATAACTGTGTTTATTTGCTTAAAGGGTATGGAAATTTTAGTGATTCTAAAGATGTTGCCCTAAAAAGAAAGGGGGAAAAAAACCCTAACCTCTTCTTAATAAAGATGATAGAAAAATGGCATCCTAATATTACACCTCCAGGAAGTAGACAAAGAAGCACTAAGCCCAAAGACAGCAGAAGGAAGAAAATCATGAAGATAAGAGTAGAAATAAATGACATGGAAGCCAGAAAAATAAAGGGAAAGATCAATGAGAATTAAGAGTTTTTTTTTTAAAAGGATAAACCAAATAGACAAATCTTCAGTAGACTAAGAATAAATGATAGAAAATTTATGTAAATAAAATCAGAAATAAAAGACATTACACTGACATGATATAAATATGGAAGATTACAAGATACTACTATAAATAATTATAGACCAATAAATTGGACAACCTAGAAGAAATAGATAACTTCCTAAACACATACAACCTATCAAGACTAAAATGAAGAAAGAACAAGTCTGAACAGACCAATAACAAGAGACTGAAGAAGTAATGAAAGTCTCCTATCAAAGAAAAGCCAGGATCTGATGCTTAACTGCTGTATTCTACCAAATATTTAAAGAACTCATACCAATCCTTCTCAAATGTTTTCAAAAAGAAAACATTTTACAAGATCATCATTACACTGCTACCAAAACCAGATAAGGAAACTAGAACAAGAGAAAATTATGGCTCAATATCCCTGGGAACATAGATGAAGAAATCATAACAAAATACTAGCACACTGAATTCAATAGCCCATTAAAAGGATTATTCACCATGGGGCAAGTGGGGTTTATTCTAGTGATGCACAGATGGTTCAATATACACCAATATATAAATGGGATGCACCACATTAACAGAATGAAGAACAGACCATTGGATCATCTCAATAGATGTAGAAAATGTCAACATTCTTTCAAGATAGAAACTCAACGGATTAGGTGTGGAAAGAGGTATCTCAACCTTATAAGACAGATATGACAGACACTTAACTAGCTGTTTCCTTAACAGTAAAATGTGGACAGTGTTTTTTCTTTGATCAGAAGCAAGAACAAGATGCTCATTCTCATTACCTCATACCAAAGTCCTAGCAAGGGCATTTAGGCAAGAGAAAAAAATACAACACATCCAAATTGGAGAAGATGATAAGGTGTTCCCGTTTGTAAAAGATATAGTTTATATATAGTAAACCCTAAATTTTGCCTCCCCCAAAATTGTTAGAATTAATAAGTGAATCCAGTACACTTACAGACACACAAAAAAATCAACATACAAAAAATCCATTGTTTTAATATACTAAAAATGAATTATCCCCCAAATTTTATAAAATAATCTTATTTACAACAGCTACAAACAAACCAAATCAACCATCAAACAAAAACCTTCAGAATAACTCTAACCAAAGAGATGAAAGACCCGGATGCTAAAATGTATAAAACATAAATGCAAGAAACTGAAAAAGACTAAATGGAGAGAAATTCTACATACGTTGATTGGTTGATTGGAAAAGTTGATATGGATAAAATGCTCACAAAACCCAAAGTAATCCACAAATGCAATCCCCATCAAAATTCCAATGATATTTTTCAGAGAAATAGAAAAAAAAAACCCTAAAATGCTGAAGGACCCAAAAATGATCCTAAATTGCAAAAGTAATTTTTAGGGGGGAAAAAATGCCAAAGGCACTGCACTACCTAACCTCAAATACACTCAAAGCTACAGTAACCAGGACAGTATGGGAATGGCATTCAAACAGATACAGACCAGTGGGAGAGAACAGATTGCTCAGAAGTAAATTCCTGTGTTTGCAATCATCTAATTTTTGACAGCGGTGCCAAGAAAACACCTGGGGAAAGGACAGTCTCTTTGATAAACAGTATTTGAACAATTGGATATCTATATAACAGATGAATGAAATCAGACTCTTTATCTCACACCATATTAAAAAATCAGCTAAAAATGGATTAGAATCTTAACAAAAGACCTGAGCTGAAAAAAAAAAAAAAATACTAGAAGAAAACGTAAGGAAACAGCTCTCTGACTTTGGTCTTGCTAATAGTTCTTTTGGATAGGAACTCAAAAACACAGGAAATGAAAGAGAAAATAGACAAATGGGATTACATAAAACTTGAGAACATCTGCACAGAGAAGGAAACAATCAAAAGAATGAAGAGACAAACTTATGGAATGAGAGAAAATATGTACAAACCATATTACTGATAAGGGACTAGGATATAGGAGATACAAGGAACTCAAACAAAGTACAGGCAAGAAAACAAATAACTTAAAAACTGGGCAAGTAAAGACGGGAGGTTTAACTTCATTGTAGAGCACTTGCCTAGCATATATAAAGGCATGGGACCAATCCCTAGCACCTGACCTGCTGCACTACCTAAAATGGGCAAAGATATGGATAGATATTTTTAAAAAGAAGACATACAATTAGCCAGGAGGTATAAGGAAAAAATTATTCAAAATTACCATAAAAATGAAGTTTAAAACCACAAGGAGCTATCATCTCACACTTGTTAGAATGGCTCTTATTAAAAAGATTACACATGTCAGCAAGGATACAAAAAAGGGATCCTTGAACACTGTTGGTGGAGATGTAAAATAGTACAGCCATTATGTAAAATAATATGGAGATTCCTCAAAAAATTAAAAACAAAACTAATAATGGGATACTGCAATCCCATTACTGGGTATATGTCCAAACACAATGAAATCAATATATCCCAAAGACACATGCACTCCCATGATTACTGCAACATTATTTACAATAGCCAAGATATGAAATCAACCCAAGTATTTATAAATGGATGAATAGGAAATGAAACTGTGGCATATATTCATGATAAAACAGTATTCAGTTTTATACAAGGAAATCTTAGCAATGCAGTACACCAAAAAGGTCATTATATTGCATGAAATAAGTCAGGCGCAAAAGACAAATATTGCATAATTTCACTTATGTGTAGCATCTAAAAAAGGCAAACTCATAAAAGCAGGGAGGAATTATTGTGACCAGGAGTTGGTGGTTGGGGGTCAGTAAAAGCAGAATGGTGATTGGGATGTGTTAGGGTAGAAAATTTCAGTTAGGAAGAATAATTCGAGAGATCTACTGTACAACATGGTGACTATAGTTAATTGTATTATATTCTTGAAAATTGCAGAGACAGTAGAATTTAAGTATTCTCACCACAAAAATTACAAGTATGTAAGGACTTTCAAATGTTAATTAGCTTGATTAAACCATTCCACATTGTATGCATGTTTGAAAATCTAGAGGCCTGGGTTTGCCCCCAGCACTGCAAAATAAAAACAAAGTCACCAAGTTAAATGATAAATAAATGCAATTTTTATTTATCAATTAAAAATAACACATAAATATATCAGAGACCACAAAGATATCCCAGTGTTTCTTATGTCCATTTGTTTGCCAGAAAACCAGTTATCTTAGGCCAGTTATCAATAATTTTCACTTTGTCTGGGTCCAGTTTTGTGGTTCCCAAACTCTCCATAAGGAAGGGCCTGTGCACTTTAAGTGATCTGGACCAAGGACAGAGACGAGTCTTCATGACGCACATATTACCCAGGAGGTCACTTTTTCCACTATTGCCTGGAACAGCTCAGTCCTATGTGTGACCTGGGCAAAACATCAATCCAAGTTCCTGGCAAGCAGAGGGAAGCATTTCCTCTCTAAACTTAGAGATGAAGTTTGTATTTCTGGAGTGGATCTGAAGGTCAGAGCCTCTCTGTGTTTCCACATGTGTGCAGTTAGTGAAGGAGGGCTGGGAATTCTGAACACAACCATCTACAAATTGTTTAGAGAACAAAGCCCAAGTGAAACCATTTGCAGCTCAGAGCTTCAGGTAAAAACTTCAACTCCAAAGTGAAATCCAACTTAGCAAGCCTTGGCATTTGTTCTGCATTTTTGTCCAAAAAAGTAAAAGAAAAAAATAAAAATCTCTGGCAGTGAGGATGCTTGCCAGTTACCAAGTTGGGACAGAGATGCTCTGTTATTGTTTACAATGCACATCTTCTGCATAGTTACATGCTGGAGACAGTCTTTAGCTTAAAAAGAAACAAGACAAAATACTTCCACACTCTCAGTTAGAATGACTGCTTTTGGTTACAAATATGAAAAGGTTGCCTAGCTGTTATTAGACTAACAGCAGATGGTGGTGTGGAAGAAGTAATTCTCTCAATAGTCCCATTACCAAGATCTAGTCATAAGAGCAGAGCTGGGCAATGGAATGTCAGGCTTGAGAAGGATCACTCTCAGGAACTAGGTGGGAAAGGAAGGGAGTTAGAATCTAAACCCCACAAAAATTCACACTCAAATGCAGGCAGAGTATTCCAAAGCACCATCTCCAGAGGAAATACACATGAGTTTGAATATAGCTCTTGGAAAAAAAAAAAAAAAAAGAACTAACCACAGTTTGTGAAGGTTTCTTTAATCACAAATGGGAGTGAGGGACCAGGTGGATTTGGGGATAGAGACTAGAAGGAAACTACAGGCAATAGGAAACCATGTGGATGGGTGGGGGAAGAAACTTTTGAGAAAAACCAGAGTGGAAATGGAAAAATTGGCCTTAGCACGCATTTGGATGTTTTCCTGCAAGGGCTGCTTCCTGGATAGGTTCAGATCATGAAAAGCCTTTCGCCTGTACTTTGTCATACCTTCAGAATCCAAATAAAAATAAGTTGTCTATTCCCAAGTTCATCCATCTAGAAGATAATGACCTCAAAGCACTCGACACAACTAAAGGGTAAGCTGTTTAAAGAAGTCAAAAAGGAAGCTAGGTAAGTCATTGGGATGGAGTGGCCTCCTCAGAGGCCAACCTTAAACCCACTGAGCAAACACAGAGGCAAGCCAAGGACTTAAACTCGGTGGAAAAGCGCATTTGCTATGAAACTGCATCACACAGGCCCTTTCTGAGGAAGCACAGCTCCTCCTGAGTCTGGGAGAAAGAGAAAATATTATCCTCATTTTGTCTTCCTACCACCACCCATAATTTTATGGGTGTTTTCTCACTTAGAATCTATTAAACTACCTCTCACTTTGACATTAACACAGGTAGAATGCTAGACATTTGTTAATGGAAGTACAAAATTGAAGTTAGCAGAAAAGCAGTCTTAAAATATAAAATAGGATCCTGTGCTTTCCAATCACTGTCTCCATGTTTTTATGTCTGTATTAAGTGACAAACAGAAACCTGAATCAATACCATTCACGCTGCAATGGAAGGAGGTGGATAGGGACTAATGAGTATTTCTTTCCAATTGTCTGCCTTCATATAAACTCAAAACATTTTGCCTGTGTCTGCTTGTCATTAATGATATCCAGGATCATTTACGTTAGTCTTACTCATGGGGATTATTCTGTGGGGGAAAGAGTCAAAGAGGGGAGTAGGCTTTGTGGTTAGATACCATGTGCTTGGATGCTGACTGCATAATATTTGACACATGATTCAGCATCTCCAGATTTGCTTCCTCCTGGGTAGAATGGGGAGGATAATAACTGTCATAGTTACTCGATACCCACCCAACAATAGCATAGGTTATCAAAAGTTGAAGATGCACTGGCCTTCAGTAACCAGACAGGTATGCATGTGACTGAAATGGATTGGTTTTAAAGAAATACTGGATGGTTTCACCTCCACTGAAAGGCATCCCTATCTAAATACTTTTAAACAGTGTTGTAGCCAAACAGCATTCCTCCCGTAGGTTAATTTGTCCTTCTGATGAATTACAGGAATGTTCTAAGAGACTCCTAGACTCCAGTATGCTGAACAACTATTGATGTCTGAGTTGCACAGCGTATCAGTATAAATATAATGGCGGGTACACACAGATCATCAACTCATTCTCTTTTCACATTGTGAAGTGGGGCTTGTCTCCTGGGCAAAAAGACCAAACACACCTCAGCCCTGGGGATTCACTTACTTTCTTTCTTTCTCTCTTTCTCTCTCTCTCTCTCTCTCTCTTTTTTATGTCTGGGCCTTTGAATCTATGCTATTTGGTTCACTGCTTGATTGGTTCATTGGTATGCTGATGACAGGTAAGGTAAAAATTTTACCTTCTATGTGGGGGGAATTCAGATAGGAAGTACAGGTAAAAATGCTGGTAAATACTAACACTGCGATACTAGAAAAGACAAGATGGTGGGTTAACAGAGATACCACAAGTTTTCCTCTCCAAACAGACCGACCATCCCCTGATTTGCCAGTGCCTATCACTTTCACCAGTTCATGCACCATATTTGCATTGTATTGTCTACAGATGACTACTCGCAAACTGGAATCATCTTATCTGGAAAGACATACTTTATATCATATTTTAAATTTTCTTTGAAAGGAAACAGAGCCAAGGTCTTGGCCCTGGACTAGAAACTTTTGAAGGACATAGAGGAAAGACAGGCAAAACTGGACACCATTTTATGATGGTTTTAGTTGTATTAATAATGTGTATTAATAGGATATAATGGGTGGCAAATACACTGCTACAAAGAAGAGTTGTAGACATTTTCACACAGGTTTCAAATACACAAACTTTTTCAATGCTTACACAAGCTTTTATTTGGTAATTGTGAATGCCATGCTAACTCATTATTGCTTGTCTTAGATTATTTCTTCCAACAGAAGAAACCACAAAAAAAAAAAAAAAAAGGAATCTACTGAAAGATAACAACTTCCCCAGCACTTCTTTGGCTGATGTAGCACCACACCTATCAATTACAAAGAACTTAAGAAGTAAATCTCTGGATAAATGATTCAAAATTATCTTAGAATAAAAGCATCTCAAATATATTGAACATGTGATACACAGAGACATGCTGACAAACATATGATAATGTAACTTTAATAAATATATTATTATCACATCTAAGAGATTTTTATGTGGATTTATATTTCACCTGGAGTTGTTCTCATTTGGTTTAAAATACAACTGAGAAATTGAGATGAGTTAGAGAAAAATATGGAAATCTTTGACTTGTTAAGTTTTCCTCTTATTAAATCACTCTCAATTTCATCATTTGCTTCCCTATGAAAAGATACTACCCATAAGTTCTTTATATCCTACATGTAAAATTAGAAATTTTTTCATCTTGAACCCCTTGTCATTAAAAAATCTTATGAGAGCTCTTTTTTTAAAAAAATCATTAAATTATAATAGTTTAATAATAAATTTTTCCGGGTTCGATCCTCAGCACCACATACCAACAAAAATGCTGTGTCCGCCGAGAACTAAAAAATAAATATTAAAAATTCTCTCTCTCTCTCTCTCTCTCTCTCTCCTCTCTCACTCTCTTTAAAAAATAAAAATAATAATAATAATTTTTTATGAGACTCCAAATTCTACCTCATATAGTTTTCCTTTACAAGAAAAAAAATCCTTTTTTTTCATCCATTCCTTAAATTAAAATCTAGTTTAATTTATCTATTATAGCAAACCTTCCCCCAAAGACATAAATTCCAAGGGGACTTATATTTCTCAAGGAATTTTGCAACTTGATTTCATTCATACATCTCCTGTGCAGTTTTTCCTATCAAAGTACTGCATCCCAAAGTTCAGTGTGTTCTTTAGCAATTGCTTCCCAGAAACCTTTAGTTTTAGCTTTTACTCTTCCCACAGTGCACAAGCTCTGAAAGTGTGAGCATCCGTGATCTGCAATTTGAGGTAATTTTTGTTTATTGAGAAACTATTTCTTTAAAGATGCCACAGAGAGGGTGTGCTAAAGACACCCCATGAATACGGGTTCCTTCCATTTCAGGGTTAACATCAGCTGAGTAGCCAGTAAGTCTCTCATGATGCCTGACAATTAAAATGAAGAGCTTTTTTCTCATCACAAGCAGAAATTAAATGCAAACCTTGCAATTTTCTCTTATTCCCCAACACAGGAAGAAAAGCATGCCAGCTTTAAAAATGATCATATGATACCCAGTCCTTAGATCACCAATATTTTATGGATAAAGAGATATTTGAGCCACTTGTAACCACTTGAAGAACAATAGCAATGATATATTCATCTTTCAAATTAAATCTAGGGTTTTATACTGAACTTTTTATATTTTTAATTTTTTTTTTTTGCTATGTACCTGGATTTTTCTCTTTCAACTCTAGACCTCTCATTCCTTCTTAAAGCAAAGAAACAGAAATTTTTAATAGTAATAGGATTAGATTAAATAATAATAAATTAATAAGAATAATAACAAGCATCAGTCAAAATACTGCCAACCATGTCTTCAATTTTATATGCTTTTCCATGGTTTCACAAACCAAGAAAGTGAACATTTTTAGGCTCTTTTTTCTTCTTTTTACCTTTGAACTTGTAAAACAACACTGCAGAGTGAACAGCATACCAAAGGGTGAACCCAGAAGCATTTTTTTTTTCAGAACCTATCCAACTCAATCAGAATGAATTCCACCACCTGCCACTGTGGTGGAATGTGCTTTTTCTCAAAGACATCGGGTTTATAGGCCTGAAAAATCCTGAGGGCTATCGTATAGCCAACACCAAACGCAGGAAAGAATCATCCTTGAAGTACTTTTAGTTTCTGTTATTAGCAAAGCCTGACTCAATAAACACATGTCAACTCATGAAACACACATTCCTTCAACACTTAAAATGTACTCAGAACCACATTAAAGCACGTGAGATGTGTAGAAGCCTTTGACAACCTGGTTCCTGTGAGAAGAAATGTCTCAGACCATACAAACATTTACCTGATCTCTGTGCCAGACACACAACAAATATGGTTCCATGAAACTTGGAAAACAATTTCCCTATTGTAGATATAAATAATAGCATCTGACTGTTTGAGGAAACAGATGTTTGGAGATATTATGTAACATATCCAAGAAACTAAATCAATTTTTTTTTCTTTCTTTCTTTCTTTTGTATAGATTACAACTAAAAACAAATCAATGGAGTGTCTTTTTATTTATTTTTTTGAATATCTGCAATTCTATTTATTTATGTGGTATTGAAAGTTTACTTAAATTTTAATAAACTGAACACACACATACATACTAGTGCCTCACACACATTGTTATATTTTGCGTATCATTTTAAATATATGTTACCATCTAAAACTTCTCATGTCTTTTTAAGATCACTGATGAGTGACAATAGATAACTTTAAGGCAACAAAAGGAATAATTGCACATTAATAAAATAAACATCCTGAGTTAGAAATCATTGCTTTGTTGTTTGTGTAGTTTTTATTATTTTTTTACATGTGCATCAATATGTCTTTGGTGCCGTTAGTATTTTCACCAGCCTGGAGAGAAAGACAAAGCCCTGGAATCTAAGTAATGTCTTCTGTCCTGAAGTCATTGGCCATGGAAAGTAAGTCCCACTCGAAGCCTGAGGAGCTTATAATCTACAAAAAGGACCCTAATTGTAGAAGCAGGAGAGATGGTAAAGCAAAAGATTTTTGATCTTGGAAGGTGTTTGACGAAGTTGGTGTTGCAAGGTATTTAGACAAGATGGGAAGAGTCCACCAAAAAACAATTGATGTAGACTAGGAGAAGCAAGAAGAAAGAGCATCTTATGTGTATTGACACAAGTCAGACTCTAAACATAGGGAACTGAACGTAGCAGAGTAGATGCTTTATCTGGGCAAAGGGATTGCTGTTCAGTTAGAAAACATGGCTTAGAAACATTTTGATCGTGAGACATAACTCTTATTTTTTTATTTTTATGACATTTAACATTCCACTGCAATATTTAAAAATTATTCCTAATGAAATCTCATCATTTGTGCATGTGTAAAAGCATTAGATAGGTACAGTATTAAATGCTATCAAATACAAACTTTAAAATAGCAATATTGTCTGTTATATTTAGTGCTTGTAGGCTTTCTTTTCTCTCTCTCTCTCTTCAGATTAAACCCAGAGATGCTTTACCAATGAGCTACATCCTGATGCTTTCTAATTTTTTAATTTTTATTATTTTTATTTGATTAACTGCAGAGGCTGGTCTCAAAATTGGCAATTCTCCTGCCTTACTTTTCTGAGTTGCTGATATTACAGGTGTGCACTGCCATACTGCTTTGTGGACATTTTTATTACTTTTGCTTTACATACATGAAACAGCAACTCTAGGCTGAGTAAACAGGTAGCTACAGAACTCTATTGAAGAAAAACGTGCAAGCGTATGTCTTCCAAAATATGAATATCTATTTTGTTTACATTGATTCCAAAGAGTTCTCGAAGTTAATAATGATATGATGATCATCATCATCACCATATGATTCTTTAAAATGTCTAGTACTCAGATATTGCAAATAATAAATTAGGAGGAATCATTTTGGGCAGGAGAAATAAGTTTGGCTGTAATTGTCTGGTGGAGCTAAAGAGAACAAGTGGAAACCATTGACCACCCATGTGAATATTGTTTTTCCCCAACTTTGGCTATAAAATCATTTAAAAAGACTGTCATTTTCCTCCAAATAGGCCAAGAATAAAAATTCCATGTAAACAGTACCTACAGAACAATTCTGAATCAGCCCAATGCACTGGCTGAAGGTACTAAAGTTCCTACATAAACTAACCTCTTCTGAAATAAAAATAAAGGCCAATATCAACACCAAACAAACATGTCAGTTTTTTATATTGATTACCTGTGACTAGTGGCAAAATGAATGCCAGAATACAGTAAAATTCACGAAAGAAACGTACAGAAATATCACACATCTGCGATATCAAAGGAACGTACAACTTACAACTGTTTTTGTCCTTTTTTTTTTCTTTAAGTAATCTAATTCCATTATTTGAAAATTGAATAAATGTGTTTTTCAGACCATTTTGTTTCATGAGCTTCTTGCTCAATAGACGGTGAGCCCACCTGGTGAAGGTACCTATTCCTCTCAAAATGTAATTCCTCAGACTCATAAATTTCACAGAACATTTATTTTAGTTTGCACTGCTTTCAGGAAATAAAAGGTACTAGTAAAGAGCCTCTCCATAGCATGGCACTGGGTTTTTCCCCTTTGCTTGCTTTGATTCCATGTGGAGCAGCTCAGGTAAGTTTGCTCTCTGCCAGAATTAAATAGTTCTACTCGCGGACGCACGTACATTACAACCCGGTGCATGTCAATATCCCTTGGTAGGACTGATCCATAGGTAGGGGCAATGTCCCACTCTATCATGACTATACCTAAAAACATGAGCAAATATAGTATTTGCCCTTCCTGCTGGTCCATGGGTTTCATAGAGCAATCTGCTCTTCACCTACTGGCTATATAAATATTTCCTGTCCATGCATAAAGAAGAAAACAAAAATAAAATTAATTCCAAGTACATCCAACTGCTTGACCTCATATTTAATCACCGAGAAATACTTAAAACAAAATAGACAAACGGCCATGGATCTAGAACTACTAAATAAATACAGTCCAACAATAGAGTCACACACCCCTCTCTGTCACTATCCATCTCCGTACATTTTAGCAGGCAGAATTTTTCCCTTGACTGAAGAAAAGACAAGATTACAGGTGCACACCTATAATCCCAGCAGCTCGGGTGGCTAAAGATTGAGGATCACAAGTTTCAAGCCACCCTCAGGAAAAATGATGTGCTAAGCAACTCAGTGAGACCCTGTCCCTAAATAAAATGCAAAGTAGGTCTGGGGATGTGGCCCAGTGGCCAAGTGCCCCTGGTACAGCACCCCCCCCCCAAAAAAAATGAATGAATGATATCACTCATGGATTATTCCCAAACTATTAGATGCTTGTCATCATTTTTGATTTTGAGTGAAATGTCAAAGGCAACATTAGTTTCAATAAATATAATTCAACCAGCCTGTGACTCGGGAGGCAGGAGGGCGTATTTCAGACTCCTCATGGTGCGACTGTATGTGTCGCCAGCACTCTGTCTCTTCTTACACCCATGGCTATTAGGCATGGAAACTTTCTATGGAATATCCATTACTCACTCCCTCTGCTCCAAACACATAGCACGTCAGAAAAAATAGGGGTGTGGGGGTGAGGGAGGGTGGAGAAAGGACAGTCAACCTTAAAAAGCAGAAAAAAAACAGAGACAACCAAATTCATTTAAGATGGACACCTTGTTGTCAATAGCTTCTTACATTTAATTTCCCCCAACCTTAAACTAACTCATACATTGGGACTCAGGAGGAAACCCAGTGGGACAAACAAAACCAAAACAAACAAAAAAGCAGTGCACATCTCAGAAACTCATGCGATAGCTCTTCATTTAGTCCTTGTGTTTGAGTATCTGAACGAGTTTGTGGTCTGTTTTTCATTACTTCCCATCTGGAGAGATTGCTGGCTTTGTTCAGGAACTTCTGGTCATTTTGGCCTGACGGTGATGGTTTTGTTTTATGTTGTTAGATTACACAGAACCAAAGCAGTCGCAGCCACCACCCAAGAAAGAGCAATCTTGAAAACAGAGGTTATGTTGAAAAAGTTCCGGAAAATGCTTCCCAACAGAGCAAGGAGTGTGTGTCCCCACCCAACTAGCATCCACACCTGACAGGCTCATAGGTAGTATGAGGGAGACAACTAAACCTGTCTTTCAGATGCTAAAATAGTCAAGAGTCTATGGGGCTAATTCACGGAGGTTAATTTTGATACCCTTCCTCTTTATCTCTAATGCATGTACTTTCTCAGACCTCAACTAAAAACTAACTTGCATCTGATCTGCTGCTTGTGCAACAGCTCATGAAAAAATGATTCTGTATCACATCTTTAAAAGCAAAATTGAATAAATCCTTGTCTTCATAATGTTTAGTTTTAATTGCAAAGCCTTCATCTCAGGCGAAGTTGCTAATGATGGAAAACTAAGTGTCTCAGGAAAGAACAAATCCCACTTGTGTTCTATAATGACAGTCTCAATGACCTTAGTGATTTTGTTTTAAGAAGCCACTTTCCACACTCTTCAATTTCTTCCCTTAAGAAAGCAATGGTCCTAAATAACTCAACTTCTGCCCATTATTTAAAGAAGCAAAGCATGGCATTCTAATTCTTTACTAATCATATAAAATGATTTTATAAAACAAAAACAAAAACATGATCATGAGTTATTCAGGTTTCATAGAAAGAACAATAAAAATATAAATATAATTGAAACCAGCTCAATTGTTCTAAGAGATGTATTTTTGTTTTCCTGCAGAACAGATTCACATAAACATGAATGTAATAGTAATATATCATACATAATTCTGCATTTTAACAGAAACTATTTTGTATAAAAGCATTTTATAGAAAAGAACATGAGACTTTGTCAAGCATTTTCCAAATGTAACTCATTTAATCATCACAACGTTCTGTGAATGAGGCCCTCTTATCATTATCTCTTTACAGATGGGGAATCTAAGGCACAGCAAGGTTGAGTAATTGACTCCAAGCTACACAGCTACAAAGTGGAGTGGCAGTGATCCAATCCACCAATGCAGTACAGATCCATCACAGTCATAACATAGCTATGCTGATTTTCAGATATTTATTTATCTCTCTGTTTAGGTTATTTTATATTCTTTAATACTGATCTAGTTTCACATGACAAACATTTCCCAGGATTTGACAGTCTAGTTCTTATGATTACCAATTTAATAGCTATGTAACAGTTGTATATGGTCCATAAGCTAGAATTTGAATGTTGCCTATCTATTTTTCTAGAGTGGAGAATAGAAGAGTGTTCAGACTGGTGGCATGTATACACAATTTTTAAAAATATGTTGAATAAAATCTTTGGTACAATGTTCTCAGTGGAATAATCAGTATCAATGACTATGCTCTTTATTGCTCTTTCTGAACCAACTTTGCAAAAAGACTTCCAATGTAGCATGGTAATGGTGAAGACGTCATGCACCAGTTTCACACTGAGCAGCACTGGATGGCCCCACGTGTTTGCTTTTTGAGTGGATATAAATGATCACTGTATATTGCTTTAATTTTCATATTTCCGATGATTGCCTAACTTGCCCTAAGGATACCTCTTCTCTTGTAGCCCTCTCAAGTTTTTGTTTTTCTATTGTGTTGTTGTTTTCGTCCACACCGTTCTACCCACTTCTTTCATAGTGAGTGGGTGGGAGTCTTGCATGTTCCTTTCCCAATACTGCCCCAGTCCTATCTAAAATCTCTAATTTAGAATCTCACATCAACCAACTTTAAAACCAGCTTAACCTTCATTTCTACCATAGTCTACAGACCCTCAATTTATCATTCTAGTTATTTTTCCACAAATACTTTCTGGATTAGTCACTTTTGTCAACTTTTTCCTTGCTTCATTTCTGGAGGATTGCAGAAAACCCTGAGATCATTGTTCCAGTACCGGGTTTCATGAGGTCCTTTAACTCTCTGAACACCTGTATCTTCTTCCACATCTCAGAGACTTATTCCATGATCATCATTAATAACTATCAACTATTTTCCTGAAATGTAATTTTTGTCTCTTCCTAATTGTCTCTATGTGTAATTACATCAAGGTCCACTTTTCTGGAAGGACATGCCCTAAATAGGAGTCAGTACCCCCATTAAGATGATTATTTGTCCCAAAACATGACCATGCCAATAGTACACTTCTGATCATGACTGCTTACTTTTTAGTGCCTCTCACATGATGTGCTTGGTGAAGGTTATCATCAGTCAGAGTCACTACTGCTAACCACAGGTTCCAAAGGCTGAGGCCAAAACAAGGTGACTGGAGGATTTTTGTAAGTGTATAATGGTCACATGATCACCAAGGCTTCTTCACATGACCTTATCAGCAAAAGATCTCCAGCTCTCCAGTCCCCACAGTCAGCTTCAGCATGACTGAAGGATCGATTTCATGAATGATTTTCCCAATTTGTTCCACAGTCTCCCCTGCCCTTTCTTCTCTCCTCCCCTTACTTCTTCTTTCTGTCTTTCATAGTTACGGGTACCTATTATGTTTTAAGACCAATAATTTCCAAACTACTTTTTAAAACCTGACTGCTAGGAATACAAATATCTTGGAATGGAAAACCCAATACTTACATATTGAAGACATAGGTATTGATGATGCTTACATAGCAAAATATTTACAAAACGTGAATGAGGGAACCAAAAATGATGCATGTTCTAGTAATTTTTTTCTACTACTCCAAATAAGCCGTGTGTCTATACCCTGCACACATCCCACTCTGGAAAGAGGTATTCTAGATTACACAGGCCCTGTCTTCGTTATTTTAAAACATCTCGCCAGAGAGACAGAAAACGAAATGAGCACTTACCAAAAACTATGGATAGGAGTTAGGACTTAAGCTGAGGGGCCCCACAGTAGTTTGTACAGATTAGCTTCTCCCGCACACTGGATAACTTACTTATGGAGACTCTGGCCTGCTTTTGGTTAAATCACTTTTCATACCACACAATTATACAAGGATAGTTTTCCACATGGACAGTCTCCTCTATGTCCTCTCCAATGATATCCAGTGATCAGAGACGTCTGAATGGTTGAGCAGAAATCTGCCTAGGGAAGGGCCCTTTCATTTGGACCACTGCAGCTATCAAACACATAATAGAATGTACTAGGGTTCCCTGATGTTGCTTGCCTGTGAAGATTCATGCCTCTGGTTGGAATTTCATCAATGGTATCAGCTGCCTGTCTTGGGACCTCAATTTTCTCTGGTTGGTCCCATTGACATTTTTACCCAAAAGAGTTTGGAAGTGGATTGAAGTAATGGGAATCATATTGTAATGCTTCTAACATACCAGAGGCTTCCCACAGCCAGGAATGACTGTCATGGTCCAGTTTTACTCCTACATGTTCTCCAAGATACTGTTTTCAGTTGTTCTCCCTAATTTACCCCTGCCCATTCCCCTTCCATAGATTATCCTTTGGTGATCTCACTCCCTTGGCCATCTGTAACCCTAAGCTTTCTTGCAGAGTCCTCTTTGACATTTCCTACACAAATGCTATGCCAGGTCCTCTAGCTCAGCATGTCCAGTACGGAATTTATCATCTTCCCTCCAAAACTTGTGATTGCCATTTCTGGACTTCTAACCTCTATGAGCACCAAATCCTCTTCTCCAGTCAGGAACACTCAAAATGCAAGCTTCACTTTGGTCCGCCTTCCCTTTCATCTTCATAGAGAGTAACTGATTCTATAGTGACTCCTTTCCACTACCCTAATGATAATTAGAAAACAGGATGACTCTATCCTTATTTTTACCCTTGACCATGGTTTCAAAACTTCCTTTTTTTTTCTTTTTCTGTCTTCACTTTCTCTCCTTGTAATCCAATTTCACCCATTTTTGCTGAAATATCTTTTCTTAAAAGCATAAAACAATCATAGTATACCTACTCAAAAACTATTAATATCAAAGGGTCCATGTTATATGCAGAAATAAGTTTGAAACATACAGAATAACATTTTTAAAGCCTTCAAAAGCTTCATCCCATCCTTCTCTCTACCAAATTCTTTAACAGGTCTGATTTTTCCATTCCAGCTAAATGGGTCTACTCAACTATTTTATATAGTATAAAACTATATAACTATATTCTGAAACTCTTTCTCCTAAGCATCATCTTTTCCCATGCCCATGCATTCTGCCTTGATTTTATAAATTTCATTCCCCAGAAAGGAATCTCCTTTAGCACATTGTTAAAACTGCATTTACCCCCAAACAGGGCTATGCCAATAGTACATTTATGATCATGACACCATTCTATAGATACTTCTGTTACAGGTACTTCTGTGACACTCTGACATTAACTAGGGCAATGCACGTTTCTTAATAGGAATATTAAGAATAGTTTCTTGATTTATTTTCAACAAGAAATAGAACATTTGGGTGACAGAAACCATGTCTTATCATTGCTTTATAGTAACTACTGTATTTTTTAGCTTAAAGGAGACATGGAATTCTATTTTTTTTAAACTGCTAAATTGACTCTGGCTCCCATTACCCAAATATATATGCACATATGAGTGGGTTTTTTTTTACTTAAAATGTGTGCATATAATATTTGCATAAGAAATGGGGACAGTTTTTAAAATGATCTTGGCTCTTCCACACTTCTTGATCTCAGTATTACAGTGAAGACTGGATTAAGAACAACAAACAACATATGTTATAAGAAGCTTTCCAATTTTCCAGTAAGAACTGCAGTCATGCAAGAGAGACCATATAGATTTCACAAATAAAAATGTAACACAACCTTTAAAAGTATATGGGATTCTCAGACACTGAGAAACATAAGCCACAGACATCGTCAAAAGACTTCAGATATGTGTTCAGGGAAGAAAAATAAAAGCCTGACTAAATGAAATACCAACTCTGAAATCCTGTGAATTATTTATAGCCAAAGTTTAGATACAGTGGGCCCATCAATAAATTTATTCCTTGTCAACAAATGTTGCTAAAGCTTTAAAGAACAGAGAAATTAAAACATGCTTTGCAAGAGAAAGTTTCCCCCAGTGCTCCTCATTTTTATATAGGAAATCAATTTGCATCCCTGATAATATCATTCAAATCAGACAACCCAAAGTTGTTAGGAGGTAATTTAGTTTTATGCTGAAGCAATTTGATACTTGTTCTGATTTGTGATTTTCATTTTGTTTGTTAATGAAAAAAATTAATGAGCGATGTTACCAGAAATACAACTCATCAAAGCACTGGCATTATTAAAGAGGGTTGCCATATACTGTACACTGCCATCATTGTGCAGCTGGGGCCTGGACCGCCGTGATGCAGGAACCATCAATTGAACAGCATAGGCAGGAGCTCAGAGTATGGATGCCCTTATACCTACCTTTGCATTGATTTGTGTTTTTGTCAAGAATTGCCTTTGTGGATACAATTTTTCCATACCTGAAACAGAGAAAGAAAAAGCCCTGTTATTGTAACCCAAGGAACAGACTTAAAATAGCCTAATGAACTTCAGGGCATAATTGAGCATGAATATACCACGGAAAACAAGTTCTGCACTCCCATTTCACACCTGGATGATCTCCTTTCTCAAGATCTTCTTTATTACTCTGCAGTGCATTTCCCCTACCTGAGCACTGGGTTGTGTCTTCATAGATAAACCTATTGAACTATTGTTGGTGGCTGAAAGGAAATGCATGTGATTGTGATCAAGGTAAATTGTCATCTATGGCCTCAAGGAGAACAGTATAAGCCTCAGGGCCAGGTTGAATGGGGTTCATCTCCCATTCTGACTCAAACCTACTGCTGTGACTTCGAAGAGTTTAACCCATCTTCCTTAGATTTCAGGTTTTTTTCTTCTGAAAAAATGAGAAACTACATATATGAAATCCAGTTCAATCAACTTCACATCTTCAGAAATCCAGGTGTTAGGTTCCCTAGGCAGTTAGTGTAGTGGTTCATAAAATATACCATGGTGCTAAACTGCCACAGCTGGAATCCCAGTTCAGCCTGGAGGTGTTTGGCCACCTCAGGTACTCTTTACATCATTTCATCATCTAGTGACGTAGACACAATTATTCAAATAATGGTGTGGATTCTTATTTATTTGCAATGATACAAATTTATTTGTAAACATATAAGATGAGGTGATAGTATCTTCCCTCTAGAGCTGATGTGAGGACTAAATGGGACAAACCTGAAGAACTGAGGACAGTGGCTGACAGTAAGCTCATATTTAACCTTAGCTCTTCCGCCCATTATGATCACCCTCTCATTACTGTAGAATACCAGTATTTGGCATTCTCTGTGGTAGATGAGACATAAAAGAGGATAAAGATTCTGTTTCAAACAGCCACTAAATCACTACTATTTAGACTGTCAAAATCTTCTGGTAAGAAATTGGGCACAGATCTTTTATTTGCTAAAAGATGAGGTTTACAATTTACACCATTATATTTAGTGTAAAGGGTTTCATTAGCTATGTTCTCAAGCAATTAGTCACACAAATACTCACAAGTTTAAACCTTTTTTTTGTTTATTTTGTATTACCTCCATGCCTAGTGACTTATATGCTCATTCCCTTCCAAACCCTCTACACCTGACCTTTCTCACTTCACAGAAAACACATACATGCCTCTTTTGCAAACTCTGATTTCATACAAGAGTTTCTCTTTGGGCAAAGTAACCAGTTAAATAATATCATATTTGAACAGTTCCTTCAGTAGACAATGATTCACAGATCGTATCAAGGAACTAGATGTAATATTTACTAGTTTTGGACAATTCAGGTGAAGAAACATTTGCAAAATATAGAAAGAGAATAGAAAAGTAAAAAAAAAAAAAAGATGATGATGATGATGGTGAAAAGGATATTTGCTGAAACTATTTTCCACAAAAGGTTCTGCTAATACAGTATGCGAATGATTTAAAAAAAAACAGAAAAAGAATTTAAAATATGTATAACTAACGCATAATGTCAGGCAGAGAAAGCCTTAAGACAAAAATCCTTCTTAATTGGTTTCTAAAGCTTCTCCTGAAATTTTTATAGAAGTACCTTCAAAATTAAAATTTAGCTCTAGCTTTTAAAGATAAAATTGAAAATTACTGTTTTTTATACAGAATTACATCTCACAAGGGGACTCTGGACTGAAGGTATGCATATTGTATCACTACCTCCATATCACAAGGATATTTTCTTCTCCATTCAATGTAGATATGGAAAATGCTGCTATCATTATTTTACAACAACTTAAAAAAATCAAGTGCATTCTTGTAGAAAGCACTTGTATTTTATATTTTGGTAAGCAATTTAATAAAAAAGAAGAAAAAGAACTTACTTTATTTCCCAGAAACTATTACAATATTACCTTAAATGGAAAAATCACACACGCAGACACAAAAACACTCACCATAGTAGTAAACCGTTTCCTGACTTCCCTATTTCTCATTGCACTCTAGGTGAGACTTTCCAACACTGTGAAGTAATAAAACAATGGAACCCAACTCTGAAAACTTGACACAACCTCTACTCTCACTGGAGTTATAGGAATTTCAGCCGTTGGCTTTGTTACAACATTCTGCATTAACCATTATTTTGCAGAGCTAGGATACGCTTTGAACAACAAGAGAAGGTACTTAATGGGCCACTGGCTACAGTTCATGTCTGAACTCTCACAAGGGCAAACAGGTACTTTCTGCATGAGTGGGGCTGTATTCTTCATGACCTGCCAAGTCAACAACTGTAATAGGTAAATAAAGTTTAAGCCACTTTTTAAAAAGACACAAGCACAGAAGCCACCAAGCTAATATTAAACTTGTGAAGAGCTATATTAAATTTATTTTCCTAGTGTTTTGTCCAAGTGTACAAAGAGACTGGAATATAAAAACTACTAGACACACTAAAAGTATATTTTTGCACACTGTGAAGGAAAAAATAAGATCTTTGAGGTTAAAAAAAAAGAAAAGAAAGAGGTAATTTTAAACCTATATTTACCTCCTTCACTCTTCCCCTTTCCAGGTTTTAGATCAAGACTTAAGTCTTCATAAGGTTTGTCTCCAACTGTGCCACCCACGAGTGGAAAGCAAAAGTCTGATATTAGAGGGGAAAAAATGTGACCAAATGACTGGAGGATGCCTGGAAATGGACACCTAAGCAGTGGTCCCAGGTGCCTCCTGGATCCAGAAGCTTTCAGACAAATCCAATTCATATCTCTATCTTTTCGTTTCCTACAGCAAGAAGAGATAAAATACTATCCATGGTCTACTTCCTTGGAGGTTTGAACTTCTTGGGGGAAAGAAATAAATGAAGTGACCACATTTGATATAGTAATTCTTTCCATGTGGGCCTTCTCCAGGCAATGTGAGAAGCCCTGATATAGCACTGCTAACACCTTCCGATATTAAAAAAAATATATGTAACTCCATATTGCATCTACATATTCACCAACTACCCAGAATGCTCCTGTGGTCACCAAATAAAGCCAGATGTCAAAGAGCATTTTCCTTACATTCTAAGAGTATTTCCTTAAACAGTAGCTATTCTACAATAAGTATAAATCTTATGTTTGAGCTTTCATAACTGAATTGTATAAACTCATATGTTGTCCATCATCTCTAAAATATTTTTAGCCTCGCTTGTTAATACAGATTTTACATGTGATTTTTTTTTAAATAGCCATTTCTTTCCTGGCATTTATTCTTAGTGTTAAGTGATAGCTGAGTCAAACTATATTTGTTGATACACTTGATTATTCCACATACAAGCCTAATTTAAACTAATGGCATATTTTATTTCCAAAGTTGAAGAGAAAATAAGAGCTATTATGGGTCTACTCTTCATGAATTATGAAGACATCAAATTGTTGGGAGCGTTCTACAAAGAATTTATTTTTAAATCCTTTGCTGAATCACCCACTGTGTATATTAATTCAAAAAATGCAGGCAGAGACTGAAAATAGAGTCTCCGCAGTCAATTAACTCTCAGCGAACTCATTTTTCACATGCCTTCTATATTGATACCAGACTAGAAAAAGGTATCACATTTATTTAATGGATGAAACATTATCCTTTTAGCAAATGTGGTTGTTTGCCTACTTTTAGATGGCTCATTCATTCTTTGGCATTTGGAGATGCTAATGGAGCAAATCTGTAGCTCTGGGGTCCCTGTTGGAATGCAGGAGGGCTGTCCTTGATGGACTACATTGGTTTCATCTACAAGCTCACAACCATTAATATTCTGAAGGATTAACCAGTTCAAACTACAAGTGAGTGGACAAGGTATGTGTATTTGTTATGGGATGAAATTAATAGGTGGAAATATTCACACTCAGTTCCTCAGAATGTGACTATACCAGAGGCATCATCTTTAAAGAGGTAATTAAGGTAAAATGAGGTTTTCTGAGGAATCTCCATACTGCTTTTCAGAAAGGTTGCACCAATTTGCAGTCCCACCAGCAATGTATGAGAGTGGCTTTCTTCCTACATCCTAGCCAACATTTATTGTTACTTAAATTCTTGATAATTGCCCTTCTGACTGGAGTGAGATGAAATCTCAGTGCAGTTTTAATTTGCACTTCTCTAATGGCATTTGCAGGTAAATGGTTGGAACTGGAGACTATCATGCTAAATGAAACAAGCCAATCCCCAAAACCCAAAGGCCAAATGTTCTCTCTGATATTTGAATGCTGACTCACAATAGGCTGGGGACACGCGTGGTCCACTGGACTGGACAGGGCAGAGTGGGGGGAAGGGAAGGGAGATGGGAATGGGAGACAATAGAATGAATCATGAATCAATGAATCAGACATAATTTTCCTATGTTTATATATGAAAACATGACCAGTGTAACTTCACATGATATACAACCACAAGAATAAGTTATAGCCCATGTATATGTCAAAATACATTCTACTGGGCTGGGGCTGTAGCTCAGTAGTAGAGCGCTTGCCTCGCACGTGTGAGGCACTGGGTTCCATCCTCAGCACCACATAAAAATAAATAAAGATATTGTGTTCATCGTCAACTAAAAAAAAAAAAAAAGAAGAAAAATTAAAAAAATATATTCTACTGTCATGTATAAGTTTAAAAAAAAGAAACTCTAAACCAAGTATCTACACCAAATAAATTTCACAAATATATTCTACAAAATGTCTCCAGCTAACATACATGTCTGTGCAAAGCACCCTCCAAAGAACTTAAAAGAAGAGCCTATAGAAGTGAGATTTCTAGAAAAGTTCTTTTGAAAATCATAAGTGCTCTTCATATTTCTTAAAGAAAAGTAATTCTAAAAAAAAAGTTTTCTTTTTTCAGATCAGTGTGTTACTATTTAGTAAATTATATTTTCATTCTACAAACAGGTTCAATGGGATCCAAGGGGCTGTACTGCTGTATTTCAAGTATGACCTACTCTAAAAAATAGTGGTGTTCAAGTTTTCATGTGCACAAGAATGGCTAGGATGGTTTGCTAACACATATTGCCAGGCCCTACCCCTGAAATTCTAACTCTATAGCGGGCCTGGAGAATTTTGTGTTTCCCAGGTGAGTCTTGCACTACAGGTGGTGCTCTGAGAATCACTGCTCCAAAAAGACAAACACAAAATGCAAAGCATGAGATATGTAGGACCCCAGAGACTATGGGAGCTTCCCACAGACATCAACGACCATATCCAAAACTGCATTTTCTTTCATTCAAATAACACTTTATGTTTAAAAAAATGGGCAATTTTTCTCAGGGTTTTTGCCTAATGATATTCATCATTTAGCCAATACAATGACAAATTACAACTAAAATCCACCTGTTTGACATTCTTTTTCAGATACCTATAATGTATCTGAAAATATGGGCAATATCTATTCTCATTCTTCACCCAAAATAACTGGTTGACAGTATATTTGATTGAATTAGAGTGATAATCTAATAAGAAACCTGGTACGCACATATTGATTAGTAGCTGGTTAATGTCTTTACTGGTTCTTTAAGTAGAAATGGATGCCAACATGGAACAGATGCAGCAGACCAAAAATGCATATTTTCATTTTCAATCTCTAAATGAAATAGAGAATCACTGGTTTTCTAATTCTTACAGTTAGTACTTCATCCGTTGTACATTAAGATTATATATTTAGGCTATAGGACTGGGGTAGAATAGTCTGCCCTCTTAGCAGAAGGTTGTGAAAAAGAGGTTTCCATGCCAACAGGGTTGCAAATCACATACATCTGGGTCCTCTTTCCAACTGATCACAGCATATTTGAGAATGCTTAGCATCCTTTCATATTTTGTCAGCTAATTTAGAAAAAGACAAGGGGCTTCAGAATCAAATAATATAGATATGACTCTAAGCTCTAATACCCATATGGCCTGGGGCACATTACTATACTCTTTAGCTGCTGTTTCTTGATTTGTATAATGTGATTACTAAGCCCTATTTTTTACACTGTCTCTTAGCATTAAATAAAATACCATGTTAAAACTCCTAGCACAATATGTAACATACTAATTGCTTCTATGCTTCCGTTCTTTTACTAAATCCTGCCGTGTTACCTATGCATTTACTGAATAGCATAATTGATAACTCAGATGTATCTTTTGACCATTTGGTAGAGTCAGCACATTCTAACTCAGTGCTGATGGAGGCCTCCTCAGGACACATGGACTTCGGTGTTAGCAATGGCTTCTCATTTATACTCAAAGTGAATTTCCTGTTCACTCTTGCCTCCTCATTGGGGCTCCTTCTGGCTTCTTCTTGGTCTATTCCAGGCTCAACCAATTCAGTACTGTCTCCCTGACCTTCCCAGATACTTTCCTGGCCTTAACATTCCACCAGTATCCACTGCTCTGTATCCTTATCCTAGGCTCACCCTCTTCTCTATTTTCTCCTTTCCTGGCCATCAGCTAAGAAAGTCATTTTACCTGGTTGACCACATCCTGACCCTGGCATTCCTTGGTCTTCAGGGCTGTCAACTGCTCATTTATTCATGCATGGTTGACTGTGAACAGCAACACGCCCCCGGGGCCATTTTGTCTTCAAGAGCCAAATCCTGTGGTTATCAATTTCCAGAATCTTCTGTAAGTGGCTTTTAGATTTTGGAGGGGCTTTTACATGCTCAGGATTCCATGTGTCTCCATTTTTGAGCCTCTCTTACATCCATCCCAATTTGTTTTATTTAGTTGGCATCCCTTTTATCACCCTTCCTATGGGCCAGCTGTTCAGAGCTCTCTACATACATCAAATCATGTTAGTCATCACAACAACCCCCATGAAGTTGGCTCTGTCTGGAACTGAATTTAAAGATGAGGACAAGGAGCCAGCGACATCTTCTAACCTTCCCAAGGTTACATAACTAGCAAGCAGCAAAAGCACTATCCAGTCTCCAAAAGTTGGGCTGCAGATCCCAGGCCCTGCCAGCACTTCAATATGCTGCCTCCAGCTCTCATACCTCTAGCCATCCCTCCTGTCTCCAAACAAAAGTCACTGTTTTTGTCTCCCCTTCAATTATGATTCACTCCTGTGATGCCTGTGGCCTGTGTCTCTACATATCACCTATATTTTTCAGAAATGTAAACGTTTCCCCAATGCCAAGCCTCTTCTCGCTCTGTCTACCCTTACACACATGCAAAGCCTTGTCTGCGGTACCCTGGGCATCATTAGGTTTTTCTCTATTCATCCATGGCCTGACTTCCTGTATGATTGCTTTACTTCTGCTACTTCTATCTGCCCACTGCCCAATTTTTGTGTTGTTCCTGTGGAATCAGACTTTTAAAAATAGCCAGTAACTTCGGAATGAGTGAAATAATCAGTTATCATCAGACTGGATATCTTGCCACCATTCAACCTCCTTGAACACCTTCCTTCTGAAACCCCTTAGATTCCTCGAGTTATCCTGGCCTGCTTGTTCTTTGCATATACTTCTTTTTGTTTTGTTTTGTTTGTTCTCATTCATTATACGTGACAGTAGGATGCATTTTGACACATCAGACATAAATGGAGTGTAACTTTTCATTCTTCTGGTTGTACATGTTGTAGAATCACACCAGTTGTGTAATCGTGTAGGTATATAGGGTAATAATGTCCATATCATTCTACTATCCTATACCTACTTCCCTTCCTTCACTCCCCTCTGCCCAATCCATAGTACCTGTATTTTTCCTTAGCCCCTCCCATTGTGAATTAGTACATACTTTTGTGGGGGGTACTGGGGATTGAATTCAGGAGCACTCAACCACTGAGACACATCCCCAGCCCTATTTTATATTTTATTTAGAGACAGGGTCTCACTGAGTTGCTTAGTACCTCGCTTTTGCTGAAGCTGGCTTTGAACTTGCACTCCTCCTGCCTCAGCCTCTGGAGCCCCTGAGATTACAGGAGTGCGCCACTGTACCTGGCTAGCATATACCTCTTTATCTCCATTATTTTTACTCCTCAAGGTTCTGTAAAATATGTATACATCAAAGTTTATTTCTCAGTCCACTTGTGTTTTGGTGCTGTAGTATTCATTAAGTTGATAAGTCTCAAAATTTATTGTGCATGGAATAAATTTGAAAAAATTCCACTGTGTACACACATGAATATACCACGGTGAATTCCATCTTTTGTGGATTCTATAAAGTACCAATTAAAAACAATAAATAAATAAAATGAAGACTAAGAGAGAAAGGAGACTAGGGGAAAGGAGGAGGGGAGGGAGAGAGAAAGCACTGGGTACTGAAAAGGGGAAATTAGCTAGGCATAGTGGTGCACACCCGTAATCCCAGTGGCTTGGGAGGCTGAGGCAGGAGGATCTTGGTTCCAAGCCAGCCTCAACAAAAGTGAGGCACTAAGAAACTCAGTGACACCCTGTCTCTAGATAAAATACAAAATAGATCTGGGGTTATGGCTCAGTGGTCAAGTGCCCCTGAGTTCAGTCCCCAGTACCTCCCCCAAAGAGGAGGGGCATTATAATTCCATGCAAGTATGTCAAATGAACCCTACTATTATGTATAACCACAATGAACTAAAAAAAAAAAATTTTTTTTTCAAAGTTAATGTGAATCAGGATCACCTGGATGGTTTCTTATAATTCTGGGTCTCCATCCCCACAGTTTATGATTCAGTTTGCCTGGATTGTGCACAAGAGCTGATCTAAGCATAACACCACAAGAATAACTGTACTAAAAATCCCCTTCATTACCAGTTTTGAATTCCCATTGATTTCATGTTTACGTTTCCTACTCTAGATCTGCCTTTACCCTCAAACTTCACCCCTGCATCTCCAACTAGAGGTACCAGATAATTGCCCTTGGATGCTGGATCACCTCCACTGACATGACAATGCTAAACTCAACATCCCCCCTCCCCCAGCAACTCACTCCTAAAAGCCCTCTTGAAATGATTCCAAGACTGAAGCCAGTCAAGTAAAGGAACAGGTATAGGTTGTAGACTACAATTTGGGCCCCAGCTGGAGGGACACCTGCTTTTCAGCACCAGTCACTATAAACATAAAGGGATAGAATCCCCACATTTATAGATCTCTTGATTTTTTGAAAGAAATCTTGATTTTTTGGCAGAATATCCAAATTTTTCAAAGTTGACTTGGAAATTTTACTAAGTAATGTAAACTCCAAATGAAGCAGATTTTCTGGGTAGACCGAGCCTGAAAATTGGGAATTTGTGACCTTGATGCTGATATCTTCCAGCTTCTGCTTTTCTAAGTAATGCAGGAATTTTAAAGTTAAACTGTATGTTCTGACTTCCTTGATCACCACTTATTTTTCCCAAATCTCAAGAGCTGCTATGCTCATAGCCTATACAAAATCGTCTAACATTTCATTTAAATGTTTTTATAATTTTATCATATCATCTATTTTCCCCCATGAGCTTGTCTCTTTAATCAGACCTTCATCATTCAGGGTCCCAGATAATTTTATACTACCCATATCATCCCCAACATATTCAGAAGGAGCCTGATGCTCAGTAAATCCCCATGAAAATATGATTTTTTTTAGTCCTTTATATGGATTTGGCAACTTTTAAAGATCAGAACCACCTACTATTAGACTACATGTATGCATACACACACACACACACGTTTACCATCATCTAAGCACCAGCTATGTGACAGAGTATATTAGATATTTTACTTCAAACACTCATGCTCCCACCCCGGATAAATTGATCTTATTATTCTTATTGTTTTAAAGGTCAAAAAAAACTTTATAAGTTTGGTAAATTAAGTTACCTGCCCAAATTCATACAATGCTTAAATAACTGAGTTTTAAATTCAGGTCTGGTTGACTGCAACATTACTACTCTTTCCTTGTTTCATAGTTACCCTACCTATAGTGAATAGATAAAAGTTAGTCTTCTGACTAGTCAAGAGGCTACAAAACCATTTGTAAGATTTTTGCAAATGTGGGACTTAGTTAGTACCCTAAAAAAGCAGATAGAGGACCAACATTCTTTGGAAATGATATAGCTGAACATTTGCCACTAATTGTTGGAGCTCACTTTGAAAGAAATGCATTCCATAAAGAAGTGTGTGGCTTTGTGACATATAGTAGTCTCTAGTACAACTGTATACCTAACGTGAACTGAATGCACAATGAAAAACAGCTTTGTAGCAGATGGACTATTTGGAGAAGACCTTAAATCTCAGATGCTGAAAATCCTGACATCACCTACAGTCTTTGTAGTATTTAAGAAAAAAAAAAAAAAAAAAAACTCCATCAAACATGGAGCATGTGTGACAATTTTTTAGGGCCACATTTCGTGGCAGTGGAATTCTCACATATGTAACATACTCTTGTGGCTGTAATCTGAATGTTTTTGTTCTCTCAAAATCCATATGTTGAAATGCAATCGCCTGTGTGATGGTGATTAGGAGGTATTGCCTTTGGGATTGGGTTATGAGGGCTTTCACCCTTGTGAATGGTGTTTGTGTCCTTATGAAAGAGGCGCTGATAGCTTCTCTGCCTCCTCCAACATGTGAGGACACAGAGAGCTGGCTCTCACTAAACACTGAATCTGCTGATATCTTTATCTTCAACTGGCTAGCCTCCAGAACTGTAAGAAATAAATTGCGATCATGTATAAACCAGAGGATTTGTGGCATTTTGCTACAGCAGCCTGGGTGAACTAAATGATTAATGCTCGTCTATCTTCCAGAACAGTTCCAAAGCATATATTAGGTTCTCAAGAAAGTTTTGTGTTGCTTCTGTTGCAGGGGTCGCTCACATTCTAACCTTTTCCAAGACCATTTATGTCCCCATGCATGTCTTCCTCCTTCCAGCTCAAGTGACATCTATCTGATGTCTCTCCTCTCTTCCCCAAGTAGCTAATTTATCTCTGTCCAACCAATCTAACAGAACTTTGGGCATATTTCTGCCCTTTTGAATCATGAGTTGTGTAAATGATCAAGATCATATTTTATCATTATTGTATTATAGTGTGCTATACTGTATCTCTCCTTACCATAATATTGAGGTAGAGTTCTTCAAGAGTACAGTGTAAGTCTTATTTTTTTTTTAATATTCCTAGCCTTGCACACTGGGCTTAATTAAACATTTGTTGAATGAAGAATAAATGAGTATATACCATTCATCACACCCCCAAAATCATACAAAACAATTAGGATTAGGATGGCAAGGAGAGTTGGGTATATCTAGACAAAGAATTATCACTCACTTTGCAAAGTGGTGAGGTACACATCCTACAGATCATGACAACTTGCTTTTTATATCTTACATTGAAGCATGTTCACTTCATTTCACCCGAGAGTGAGCTATAATGCCACTCAAGGGTCAAACTGATAAAACAGTTTTAAAGTCTTCATTGTGAACTGTTTTATGGAATTGTATTATTTTAAGTCCACAAAGATAGTCTAAGGAAAAAAATGAGGTAAAATTTCTAAAGAGAAATCTCATATAGTATAGCAACTGCTGTAAGCTTTTTATTGGATACACACTTTTTCTGATTGGTATAAGTGACTAATGCAAAGAACTCAAAGATCTATTCCCCAGGAAGATTTGTCTGTAAGAGAATGAGAGTCTTGAGCTGTCTGTGGAATCTTTCTGAGCTTCATAACATTTTAAAACACACTTCTGTGATTCAGCTATACACAAATACAACTGCCTCATTTAAAAGAATCGAAACTCACAAAGGGTAAAATAGACAAAGCTATGTAATATGGAAATAAGCAGTTCCATAAAGGCAAAGGGGAAGCTAACACACAGAGAAAGCAGAAAAGATGAAACCAGAACAGACGTTAATTTAAAATCACCCTCTTTTCTTTAATTACAAAAACACACAAAGCAAAGTATCCAAGTAGAAGAAACACAGGCATTTTAGTCAATACATCAATATCTTTGTATTAAATTTTGAGAAGCATATTGAATAAAACTGCTCTGTGTCACCCCAAAGACCAGTAGTTATGGAACTATACCAGGAAGCCCACTGTCCAGTATATAGTCAAATAATTCATAATAATATTAATCAAAGGTGCTATGATATCATTGTGAAAACTATGTGGCTTTGTACTCTGTATATTGCACACAGAACACTTAAAATTACATGTAAAAATACATATAACTCCCTTACTGGGTAGATGAGACTTAAAGGGTACATACTAAATACTTTTGAAAAGGCCAGACATGATGATGCATGTCTATAATCCTAGTGACATGGGAAGCAGAGGTCAGAGGATTTTAAGTTCAAAGCCAGCCTCAGCAACTCAGCACAACACTAAGAAACTTGGGGAGACCCTGTCTCAAAAAAAAAATGAAAAGGTCTGGGAATATGGCATATGGTTCAGCATATGGCTCAATGGCAAAGTGCCTCTGGTTCAATTCCCTGTACAAAAAAAAAAAAAAAAAAAAAAAATCTCACAGTTATGCTTATAGTAGATATTCGAAAACAGTAGTTGCTGCAGGTGAAACACAATCTTTCAAATGCCTAGTAATCAGGAAATTCAGGATGATGTTACAATTCGATTCCATAAAGTATAATCAAGAGAGAGCAGATTGCAAAATTTGTGTAATGCTGTCTCAAGTATCAGTGAATTCTGGTGCTTTTATTTACTTTAATCCTTCCCACTATAACTGCAGGTGTACACACACACCCCTGAGGACATTCCTTGCATTCCACGGGGTATTTTGCATGACAAGGAACACTCCTGTGACACTTATTTAGTTTGTGCCACTGGGGAGGGTCATGCTAGAGCTAAAAGGAAAATGCAAGAAAAATTCAGTTCTCTCCATACACACCAGGAAGAAGAGAATATCTTGTTATGGATTCTTTTACCTGATCAACTTTTATCTAATACACTTGAGTATAACTTGTCTCTCACTTTCACAAGGCTCCACACAATGGTCTTCTTATGACACGCTAACCGTCCCCACACAACCCAAAGCCCTGTTTCACACTCTCTTGAAACACTTATGACTATGGGTCTTTGTATTTTATCACAGATCATATCCCATAATACTTGAGGGGAGATCCCATGGCTAATACATATTTGTGGTGCAAAGAGTTATCGGTACCCAGGAGAAAGAAATACAGCAAACATCTGATGGTGTGGTAATATTCCTCCAGGAAAGATAAGATCTGCTGTACTTAACTGTGGTGCAATAAGAAAAATAATTTTTGAAGCTAATCACTTACTAACAATGCTTTGCTCTTGATGAATTATTTCTTGGATTTTTTTTTCTTTGTATTTAATAGTACCTTAAGAGTCCATTACAGACTCTATTCCCATCATAATAAACTCCTCATTATCATATCTATTAGCTTGCCCAGCTGGGTTGCAGTATGTTTCAAGAAGTTTTTGGTTTTGTTTTGATAGCCTTTTGGTCCTTCAAATGCTTCAAGTATCTTATACTGTATTAGACAACTGTATTAGATACTAGGTTCACTTTAACACCTCTGTTCCTATTATTCCCTAAGATGAGCCCTTAAATCTAACCAAGTTTAATTATTAGATGTTTCTTAGAATATTTCTTGCTATCATGCAATTCCATCAGCCCAAACTGTTCTTGCTTTCTCCCTGCCTCTCTAGCCAACTTCTGTTGCCTAATATCAGTACCATTGTACTCTCCAGATGTATTCTACTTACACTCTCTTTCTGTTAGCTGATTAAGGAGCAGCTTTTGTCTCAGGACACCAGTGCCACGCCCTTCACAGCATGGTGCCCACTCTATGGTAATCCTGAGAGTTACTTAAACCTAAACCATGCCTTCCTTCCTTACCTCCCCCTGTCACCACAGAGAACACACAAAAAAATGTTAGACAGTGATGAGCATTTAAAACCCACATAACTTAACCAGCTTCAAAGCAAACTTAAAACTGAAACTTTTTTTGTCACACCTACAACACATAAAATTATTGGGTAAACTGTATTTCTTCTCTTTGTATTGATGATTCACATTCAGCACATTCTTTAAACTAGAAGAATGCTCTTCTGAGAAGTATCTGTTTCAGGTCCTTGGTGGAATGGGGGTAGGATAGATGGTGGAATGAGTTAGACATCATTAACCTAAGCACATGTATGAAGACATGAATGGTGTGAAATACATTGTGTATAACCAGTGACTTGAAACATTGTGCTATATATGTGTAATATGAAATGAATTGCATTCTGAGGTCATATATAAAAAATTAGAATAAATAAATAATTTAATAAAAAAACAGAAGAATGCTCACCAGCAGCCTAAAACTGGAAACTGCCCAAACACACATCAAAATAGAATGGATGGGATATTGGGTTTCTTCAAACACATACATGAGGAGACCACCCAACTAGAGATGCAATGAACAATGCAGATGATTAGCCAATGCTGAAGAAAACCAAACCAAACCAAACCACCAGATAGACAAAAGTTAAGCATGGCATGACTTTATTTATATAAACTATGTATTAGAAGTCAGGAATGAAGTTACTCTTAAAGGTGATTGGTAAGTAGAAAGGGTATGAGGGATGGCTCCTATGCTGTGCTGATCATGTTCTGCTCCATGATTTGGCTCCTGGTTTTGTGTGTGTTTTCATTTTGTCAAAATATACCAGGATGTACATTGAGAATCAGTGCACTTTTCAATTTGCTGTTTTCCAATAAAACACCCAGAAAATAAAAGGATTGATGGCAGAAGCTAAGAATATTTTTCAATGAAGTGCAACCATGTGGTACATGAGGAAGAAGAAATGCTTCCTACCCATCATTCCCAGGAACTTTTACCAAGTTATGTACAAAGACTCTAAAATCTTTAATTCAGAACTAGTTGCCCCAGGCTGACTGTAGAGGAAATCTGGAAACAAAAGTATAAATGAAGGATTAGAGAAAATAGTCAACATTGTAGGTTTTAATGTGAACTTTTTAGCTGCGTCAAAAACAGTAATTGGGAAAAAAAGTAATTAAATCTCTCCTCATACAAAATTAATTACAGCAATGAAAACAGTAGTTTTGAAGTGAATAGCATAAGCACTGAGTGTCTATAACTTCCTGTAATAAGACCCATTCCATTGCTAAGTGAGTTCCGTTCAGAGCTCCGTGACTTTTCCCAGTTCAATGGTCATGGGATTTATTGTGCTATGTTACAGACATGAAATACGTGAAATACACCGTGGAATTCACCCAGGGAGGCGTTATGTATTCTGCGGTAGCCTCTTGTTCACTTATCTAAATGTTAACCATGGTTGCAGCCCAAGTAAAAGTGGATATGTTTGTGTAGTGGGTACTTTTCATATGCCGTGGGAACATAATTGGTTCCACTTTCCTTAACTCTAAATGTAATGAAAAGCTACATTTCATGCCCATAAAACGGAAATCTGCTTAACTGTCTTCAGTACACTCCTTACCTGAGAATTGATGTGAGAATAGGTTGACTATTTTTTTTTCTAAAATAGAGAAAATACATTTCATCAAAGCAGACAATAAAATAGAAATATAGAAATTAATAATAATTTCACCAAATATTTGCTATGTTGTTCAATTGCCTTTTCTAATATGTTTTTTTTTTACTCACCTGTTTACACAGTTCTAGTTGCAAAACATAAATAATTTTGTATCTAGCCCTAATACTTTCAATACTTTCTATCTGACTTTTAAGAATAAACCATACCAGAAGAAAGGTATATAAAATTTCCATAAGTTATGCTAGAAAATTTTAACAGGATAATGCACACATACAAACAAGTAAGAGTTAAATAATGATCCTCACTGGGTGTTTAGAATTCACATACAAGGGAATTTTCACTATTATCATTAATTACTAAATTTATTTATTTATTTGCCTATTGGTCAATGGTGAATAGTTACTAAATACTAAAGAATTCCCTCAGAAAATATGCAGGTGACAATTCCTTTAGTTTATTTCTATAGCCTTTTAAAATTTTGAGTGGATCATCATGTATTAGTTCACTTCCTGTCTCTTTGAAGAAATACCAAAGATAAAGAATTTAAAGGGAAGAATGGTTTATTTTGGCTCATAGTTTCAGAGGTACCAGTCCATGGTCGATTATCCTCAGTGATTTTGGGCCTTTAACAAGGTAGTCCATAATGGCAGGGAGTATGTGATAGAGGTGGCGGCTCACCTCACAAATGCCAAGAAGCAAAAAGAAGAGAGGAAGAGACCGGGGTCCCATAACCCCTCCAAGGGTATATGCCCAATAACCTAATTTCCTTCCATCAGGATCCATCTCGTAAAGACTCCACCATATCACAATAGCACCAAGATGATGACTATATCCTTAACACATGGGCTTTTGAGGGACAGTACAGATTCAAACTATCACACATTATTCTAGGTATGTTATTACACCAATAAATTTCAAAAAGATAAAGGTATCCTCAGATCACACCTCCTAATGGATATGCCTACCAGCTATTTTATAATTGCCACAAGTATCTTTTGAGTTAATATCCATTACTTCTTTCTGGAAATTTTATGTTTAAAAAATCAAGAAACAGATGTCTCTGTATGTGTGTGTGTGTGTGTGTGTGTGTGTGTAATTATAGAAAGGTCACTTCATATATTTTCTACAGTGGGGTCACTAATTGATCATACTTAACATTGTTTGAGAAATAACTATTATTTCTATTCAAAATTATTAATACACTGAAAGAATTAATTCATCACACACAAGGAGTGCCATACATTCTAAAGACTTGAAGGCAACTTTGAAACTATAGAACTTTAATTTCATCTTAGATGGTTACCAGGTATTTTAAAGTACTTACTATCAATTGCATTTTAAAAAGGGACCAAGAGCTCACAACGTGCTTTGCTTTTCAACAATACTTTCTATATTATGCTCAAAAATTAAAGTTTGAACTTAGTCATGGATTTTTTTTTCATTTTAGTTTATTTGTATCCCAACACTTACTTACTTGTATTGTAATTTATTATAATTCTAATTAAATACAATCACTTTTTTATTTTACTTTTATACTTTTAGTTACCTAATAATACATTAATAGTAATTTACCTATAAATTATGGATCCAAGAATCATATTTATATATATATATATATAAAATCATATATATATATAAAATCATATATATATATATATATAAAATCAGTGAAAAATGATTTATCTGTAAAGATATAAGAAACTTTAAAATGAATACACCTTACAGAGCTTAATACATTATTTTCACAGTTGTGAATTTCTTGACGGCCTCTATCCTAGCACATCTCTAAAATTTTCTCTCATAGACACTATTTTCCTATATTTTGTCATAAAATATCCTTTGTCTTTCCCATTATTTCAGCATATGTATATGATATATAAATTGCTTAGTTTTGCTCTTTTTAGCACTTTATTCAAATTAGTCTTGCTGCAACATGCTTTTTAACATTTTAAGTCATGAGTTCAATCGTGAGTGCATTACCTCATTAACAAATAATTAAACAAACAATTCACGACTTATGGGTCAAACCCAGTGTCTGTTTTCACTTAGGCTTATCCACATACTCCTTTACTTTATTTTTCCATTATAAATGTGCTGTTACTAACATTCAAAGATCTTTTTTGGGGGGAGAAGGGGTACGGGGATTGAACTCAGGGGCACTTGACCACTGAGCCACATTCCCAGACCTACTTTCTATCTTATTTAGAGACAAGGTCTTACTGAGTTGCTTAGCACCTTGCTTTTGCTGAGGCTGGCTCTGAATTCACAATCCTCCAGCCTCAGCCTCCCAAGCCACTAGGATTCCAGGCAAACACCACTGCGCCCAACTCAATGACCTATTTTACAGGCACAAATGTGCCATTGTACTAGGTTGCAGAAGCATACTGATGGAAGTTCCCCCAAATGTTGGTCTTATCAGTGGAGCTAATAGCTTCTCTATAATCTTACCAATGTTTATGTCTCAGATTTCCTTCAGATTTTTCAAACTATTTAAAATAGTATTTTAATATTTTTGTAATATTTCTAGATTTTATGGATTAATAAATAACGTATTATTGAAATTTGAGGACAAATTTAAATTAAGCAGTTTCAATGCATACTTCCCTGCTATTTATGAAAGTGCTCAACTGTGACTTTTTTGAGTCATGGACTAGTTCCTGTATAAGATCTGATTTTTAAAAGAGACAAATATTTGTGACATTGTGTCCAATAGTTTCTCTACATTTCACGATGGTTAGGCACAGAATCTTGAGATTGTGTATTGTACGTGTGTGTGTGTGTGTGTGTGTGTGTGTGCGTTTGAGTATAATAGGCAAAAATAGCAACTAAAAATGACTTTATCCAGAAAGCATCCTTGTTTCCAAATTCATTCCTTAGAAGGTCTGTCTCCATAAGACTTTGGTCAATTTAAGCCGTTTACATTAGGTCTGGAAAAGACTCTTTTTGCTTAAAAGATGCATTTCATATTAAATAAACTAGTTGTGCCAGTATTTAAACATTTCAAATCATAAATATTTAACAGTAAATATAAAACTATGTTTTCTGGTGTTACCATAGAGACAGAATTAGGAGATGAAGTAAATATTCATCTTAATTCAAGTTATTTCTCAAATATTACATCTTATAAAACTTTCAATATTAGAAAGTCAAAAACCCAAACCCTACAGAGTTACTGTATTTCATCAAGTGCTCTGAATAAGCCATCTAACTTATTCTAGATTAGGTTAATGGCAGATATTGTTTTTCTAAGAGTTATAGCTGCATTTAAACTCAAGTCTTTCCAGAGGTTACATACAGGTATGGTGTGCAGTTATCTAAACAAGCTTAAGGTCATCAGACTATAAGCCTTCCGGGGGATCTGCCACCACAAATGTCAGAGGACATGTAGATCTTCTGGTCCATCTACCACCACAAATGTCAGAGGACATGTAGATCTTCTGGTCCATCTATCTTTTTTGAAAGACGAAAAATTTTAAGATCAACATTTTAGCATGTAGACTGCTGGCAGACTCTTAAGTCCAATTCTAAGCCATAAAATCAACAAAAGCACACCAATCTATGAGATCTTTTATGAACCTTGGGTCATTTCCACTATCATAAATATCTTGAATTCTATATGGATGAGATCACATTACTGTAGAGAAATAAAATGGCTGAAAGTGTCAATAGCATACCTGGGAAGTTTCAGCTTCAGCTAAGAGGCTGCGAGGTTGAACATTACATAGTTCACTATCTGAAAAAAGTTCTAACTGCCCCTCAGTTATTCAAATTAATATTATCACACCTTGTGTGTTTTTGGAAAGCCTAACATTTCTGCCTACAAATGGTATTGCATGATTACTTCCCATCTTTGATAATCTTGCTGTTCCAAGTGTGCTCTATGGTACAATGGCATGGACATGGCCTTGACTTTCTTAAACATTCAGACCTACTGAATTGGAATCAGACCTGTGTCAACATCATCAAGCATTTCATATGCACACCCCTGTTTGCACATGCTGTTTTATGACACATACACATATACAAAAACACATCTCATAAAATTTCATGCACTTCTGTGGAACCTAGCAGCTAGTAGAAATTTAGCATTGTGTCAAGATAAATCTCGAAGTTAATTAAGCATTACATTTACCCAAGCTGAAGTAGCTAACAGGTACACTTTGACTTTATGTAAAATTCTTTTTTTCTTCTTCCCCTTTTGCAAGATTTTGTACAGCTTTCAGCTGACAAATTCTCATTGTCTATCACGAATACACGTAGACGCTTTGTGGTATGCCAAAATTTGAGCAAAAGATCCTTTGATCTTATCTGGGGAATTCTGTAAAATATGCAAGGAAAAGAAAACCCTACCTTAAAGAATGTGAGAACACTTACAAAATTTAATTATATATTTTTCACTTGGCCTGAAATTTCCCCATAGCCTTTGGTCAAATAAATTTAGAGTCATCTAGTGGAAATAGGATATGTGGTATCAAGACCAAATCAGTGCCAGTCTTATGTAAATAAAGACTTTGGGACACAGAGCCAGATTTCACTGGCACCCTATATTAGTATCAATGAATACAATGGTAATAAACCAATTAAGCAAACATTCAAACTGCACAGAGTTAAAATTACAGGGTAATTATTACCTAAATCACAGATTAAGAAAAAAAATTGTGCCAACCATGTCCATATATAAACAGTGTTTAATTTGTTATTGTGTTGAGCTCTGTGCGTAGGTGCCTTATGTCTGACATGTGGTTCAGCCTCCTGCTTTTTTAAGTAGGTTTTGCTGTTAAATTATGGCTACATTTAACCAACATGCCAGTACACCGTGATATTAATCTCCCAAGTATTCAATCACTTAACAATAGCATCATTATTCTGGAGAACTCTGCTTGTTCAGTGTTTGTTCATGTTTTCAGATGTTTTATTAAGAGCAATTTTATCTCAATTCAAAAGCTGTGCAAACGCATGATCTAAACATTTTTAAAAAATATTTATTCTTTCTAAAGGAAGCACAACACATCCACCAGATCTATGAATTCAAAATTGTGTGTGTGTGTGTGTGTGTGTGTATCAATTAAAGACTTTGGGGGATTCATGGAGGGACATATTAAAGAAGAGGATAAAACACAGGAAGGTGGACTCCACTCTTCACAGAGAAATCACCAGCTTCCAGGCTTGGGCTGTGTCTGTTGCCTAACTCAGCTGCCATCTCAATAGAGTGTGTCCCTCATTTGTTACGTTTCTATAGTCTTTAAATGGCATCAGTATGCAGAAATGAATATAATCACTATATCAGAAATGACTTCAGATTACTGATTTTTATATTTCATTAATATAAATATAAATTTATCAAGAGGCATTCATATTGAATTCTGACTTCCAGAATGACCACAAAGAGACAGCTACAGGCAGTGAGTGAGGTCCCACCATGGAGTCACGCTGATCGATGAATCCTATCCAAAAGTCTTGAGCTCACCAAATCCAGGCCCTGCTGCTCACACAGCTGTTTAGATGGCCCAGGGCAGACCAGAAAGAATCTCTTCTTCCTAGTCAATTCCACCATCATATCCAGGCTCGAATTAGGACTGAATTTCATAAAATAAAACAGCAAAGCAGAAATATAAGGTAACCTTCAAGTAATTTTAGAACTTGCATGAATAAGTGAACACTTAGGAAAACTTAACTTTAAAAATTTAATAATATGAACTCATTGCCTTGGAAAAATAAATCCTCTGAAAAGCAGTGATTTCTGTCTTTGAAATTGCAGTTTTCAGAAACTTTACATAATATATTCCAATTAAAGAGATTTTTCACCATATAGATACATGAACCTATAATTACAAACTATGTTTCTTAAAAGCCTCCAGATCCAGAGGGCTTACGAGATAAACAGAGAAAGAAAAAAAAAAAAAAAAAACAGTGTTTCAAAGGAAATACACATTCCTCTCTATTTGGGTCCCAAATTATAAAGACTTTTAAAAAGATAAATGAACATCACCCAATAAGCCAGAGATAATAGAAACTGTTTTTCTGGAGGAGCATATTAATTATTTATCATTAATTATTTAAGTGCTATAGTGTTCTCTTCCCTAAATATATGCTTGTAGGTTAGAAACAGTCATTAAAATGTATTACCTAACTACTAATGCTCAAGCATTACACCAAGAGGCTGGCATAGTTAATGGCAATAAATCCATTTGCTGACATTTATGCCTCTAGTCACGTGACTTCTCCTCTGGCATTTGAGCATGTAGGAAAAGGGAGCATCTGGATTTGCATTTCCCACACCCTATTTTTGAAACCCTATTTTGAAAAGTGTAATCTCCATTATCATTGTGGACTCTGCATACTTTTTGTAGAGAAATGAGGCTGAGCTAGATAAGGTAAATGAATGTGTTTGTCATTGTCATGTTTATTATTTATTATACATTTGTGTATTTTATAACTATATATTTGGCACCTGCTATGTTCAGTCATTGTCCTTGGAATAGAGAGAGGAATTAGTTGTGAGTTCTGCCCCCAAATGCTTACCAGTCGATGCAGGCCTACAGGCATGAAAATAAATCAGTCCAATATGGTGTTAATGGTACTGAGTGGTTATCCTGAATACACAGGATGATATCATGAAGGAACAAAGGTGAATATGAACACATCTATGCTGAAGCTCGGATCAGGTGGGTAAAGAAAGGTAGACAAGGTTCAAAGGCTTTCTAGAAAAAATAGCCACATGATGTGAATCTGAGAGATGTTCCTTTGTTTTCCTTATGATGAACAGCATTCAACTTACAATGTTCATCAGTAGCCTTATGGCACCTGACAGTCACTTAAAGCTCAATCCATTGGCAAAATATTTCTTTGGTGCCTGTTAAGTGGAACAAGTGTCATAGAAGTGATGTATCTACCTTCCTACCAACCAACCATTCTCTTTCTCTCACTGAGAGAAAGACAGAGAGTTTGTGTGGAACAAAAGAAGGTTCCAGTGTTAAATTCCTTCTAGTTTAGCTGTAAGTATCTATGACTTGGATAGAGCATTTGAAAGCCCCAGTTGGCTAATAAGCATATCCCCTTTCAACTCAAATTTGATATCTTAAAGGAGAGGCTGGAAGTACTAGAGAACAAAAAAAAAATAGTGCCCTGTGATTTAACCTCTGCAGTCTTGAGCCAATGGTTCTTTTGATGATCTTGAACCAAAGCAAACAAACACCCTGCAGTTGGCCATTCACTCTCCTTAGAGTGGGCTTTAGGAACCACCTATCATGTCCCACGTACCCTTGGGGCCTCTTTCCTACCTCCCAGCCTCATTGATTGTAACCACAGACTTACTCATATATATATTTTTAATTTTCTTATATTTATTTAGATTTTAGAAATCCTTATATCCCTCCAGGTAGTGGCCTGGTTGACTTTCCACTGAATTATCATCAATTTTCATATAAGTTATATAAAAGTTCTAGGTGTCCAAGGAGAGACAAGATCACTATAGATTTTGAAGGCCTTAATGGCACCTTGTGTAGAAAATGTTTACCTGGTTGGCAGTCAATTTTGAATTGTACTTTGAAGTATGAAATATCAGGTGGTCATCCAAGAATAATAAGGCAATAAGACAACATTCTATTTTCTTACTATGTAATCTAAGCTCCGTGAGTTAGCTTAATATGTGGTGTAGTATGGGGTTACATTAGGAAGTAAACGAGGGGAAAATAGAGTACTCAGTGCCAACCCCCTAGGATTTCTAAGCTTTAAGGATGCCATTTCTTATATGTCACCCTGTTCTAACACAGTATTCCAGCTACTAGAGTAATACCATGAAGACCCCTCTCTTTGAATGGAAAATATGTCTACATCTGCACTATTTTTAAACTAACTACAAATGTATTATCCAGGAATTCTGATATTTTGACATGTGGTCCCATAATAATATTTTGGTAACTGAAGAACCCCAAGAGCAATCATGCTTATAGGTCCGGGCACTGTTGGAAAGGGAGCAACCGAAAGATTACAGATGTTAAAAGAAACTGAATTTATCAAGGAAGAATGATTCAAGAACCACACACATAGCTGTGAATTTCAGCATATTTATCACAAGCATCTCTAAAGTGAGAGTCCAACATATTTAAAGAAAATGTCTGAAAGGTATCTGCCAGTAGGGATGGATTTTGAAGTGGCAAATTCACCACTTTTGTTTTGGTAATCTGAAGTTACATTGTAATACATATATGTACTCTGTGTCTGAGCACCAGTAATGTGAGTTATTTAAAATACATTTAATGTTAACATGCATGTGATTGTATAGCACAAAAACTCAAGCACATATCACCTACATATCACTTGAGGGTCCCTGAGGGTCCATCTCCTCCTACTTGACTCAGATCTCTTTAAAAGACTCTCTCACAGTATCCTGTACTTCTTTTCCGCGGTTTTAGAGATTTAACGTCCACCTTCCTTCATTAGATTTAAAAATTCATAAGAACATCTTCATATCTGTGGTGTCCTTTGATTTCCCAACACCTAACAAACATCAGTCATGAGATGAACACTTAAAAGAAACATGCTGAATGACTGAGATCTGTGTCTAAAAAAGCTGCAACTCTCTGGAAGGTTTAGTTTTTTTTTAATTCCAGTCTTTAGTTTCCTTAATTTGTTGCAATTAAGCAAAAGCAATAATTAAAGAGATCTAATTGGCAAAATCCATCCTTCTAGGTTATGGAGTTATCATTCTCGACAACTCAGCTGTGGAAACAATCTACCAATACACGTTAAAAGTGGTCTTATTGACATGATTATTATTATTTTTTTTTAAAGAGAGGTAGGGATAAAGTAAAGTATATGCCTGCTAAGAGTTGAGTGACAAGAAACGCAGAGAGCATGGGTGGTATTATTCCAGAACTGACATTTAAGAAGCAACCAAAAAAACGGCAAGGGAGCAACTTTGACCCTGGAGCCAGGCAACTGCCAACAATTTGGCCCTGACTGCCCAGAAAGCTTAATAAATAGACATCAGAAGTAAATGAGAATATGATATGCCATCCAATTAGGAGGTGATATATGATACTGTCCAGACCAAAAAAGAAAAAGAAAAAAAAAATAGCCAGCAATTTATCATTAAATATTTGGAACTGACAACAAGATTAAAGAATCAATGGCACTGATTGAAGATAGTCCCTCCTGAAGGGAAATATGGCACCGGAAGCTGAGAACAAATACCACCATACGGGAAGGGTAGGTAGGTAGAGAAACAGGATTTAAACTACCAAATAAAGCCATAACTCAGATCCAAGGGAGCCATGGTAATTAGGACCTTCCCATGAGTGCAATTTTTTATACTTTGTCACACACTGAAATCACTCAGTCCCAAGATGTATGATCATCCCCACTGAAAGAGACTGAAATAAAGACCCTGAAACATAAGCAACTTGCCCACAATTTACAAGGCCAACAAGTGGCAGGTTTGAACTCAAAAGTTGAGACTCCCTTTACATGTCCAGGCTTCCTGTCATTATATTCTAAAGCATTTGAGATTGAAAAAATGTCTCTCAGGGTAGAGAACCACTAGCCTTCTCCTCCACCCCTCAGCCTGAACTATAATGCTGAACTACTATGACCAAGATGTGGCCCTTTCTGATCTGTGGGCATCAAAGCTCCTCTCTGTGATGGCCGCAGTCTGTTAACAGTTTGGTATGGTGTGAAACCACGCATGTCATTCCTTTTCTGTTTGCACTAAAGAAGGGTCCTGGAGAGAGAGAGACTATGAAATGGGAAGGGTCATGAAGACCTAGGAAGGGAAGGTTGAGTGAGGTTCTGGATTTCAGGAAGGAGGAGGAGAAGATAATAAAGAGAAATAAAATCAAACAAACAAAAACATGGGCCTGATGCCAAGGCATAAGTCCCTGAAAGGGAAGATGGCTTGGCCAAGGGGTACAGAAACCCCTCAAACTGCAAGGATATCGGACAAGGAAGGGGTTCTCAAAATTAGCCTTCAAGTGATTCAAGACCAAACAAGGTGTGTGAGAAAGAAAGCAGAGGAGAAAACTAAATGTCAAGGTCAAAAAAAAAATCATGAGAAAATTGGGACAGAACTTGGGACTCGAAGTTTCAAGTTGAGAAATAACCATCAGTAAACACAATTTCTGGACTAGTTAGCCCTGGAGTTTTCTATGAAAGAAAACCAACTTTAGATTAGAGACATTAGATGGAACCAATGGTGATATTATAAAAGAAAGTAGACCAGAGAGTATAAGTTCTCCTCCAAATTAATTCAAAGGGGACCAGGGTATGCCTCAGAGGAATCTAAGAGAGGTCAGACTCTACCCAAGATCAACAAGTACAAATGAGTAAACTCGGGAATCAGACCCTGTTCCCTGAGAGTCCTCTTTTCTGTATCTCTTTCTTCTTCAAGCACTATTCTCAAGTCTCCAACCATTTGCAAAGTGGGGTGGGAGGAGAATTATCAAAATTCCTAGTCGTATTTAGTTTTGTATTTAAAAAAATATAAAAGAAATTGAGTAGTACTGACTTATTTACGAAAAATATTAAGTGCTACCAAATATTTACTATCTAGATCGACACTTGTGTCAACACTTAGCTCTTCTGGAAGTTGATCAGCATTGCTTTGAGCAGTAGGACCCAGAGTGGACTCTGGATGCTGGGCAACAGAATCCAACTCCTATTAAACATAAACTTTATAGACACTCCCTCAGACAACCTGAATTAGAATCCAGAGAAAGGGGTTGGGGAACAGGACACACAATTTGTTTGCTTTTTTAGCAAACACTCCAGGTAATTTCTCATGCACACTGATTTCAAGAAGCACTTATTTAAGGTATGTGAAGCCTCCTGTGGGAATATGTCTGTGATATTTTACTTTATTTTGCTTATTATAACCCACATTAAGAAATACATTTTATTTTGGAGTCAGTGTACACAGAAAAAGAAGTTGAACTTCCGCCTGAAACTAATTTGTCAACAGTGCTTTTACAATGTGTGAAACAGACTGGAATTTTGCTTTTTATCGTACTGGTAGCACTCACTGGTAGCATTTGGCACACTGAAAAACTCTTGTTCTATGGTCTATATCAAAAGAGACTTAGAGATGTTGAGCAAACTCCTATCAAATGGTGAATTGATTTTATCCATCCTGGAGGAAGACTCAAGGTCTCTGAAAAGAACCTCAATATGTTTGCAAGGCTGTTATGATGAAGAAGAGCTAGGCTTTTTTGGCATGGCAAGATGTATTTTGACTCATTACAGGAAAACATAACCTTTTAAACAACAAGAGTTGATCAACGCAACATGAAATAAATCAGGAGGTAGAAAGGACATGGTCTTAGAAGGGCCCTATGCCAAGCTAGTGGACCACTTGTCACTTGGATTTTAGTTGTAAACTCAAGATTTAGCAAACAGTTTGGAGTAGACGCGTTTCACTGTCCACTCCACCTCTAGAAGTCTAGGGTTCTCTCAATTACATATTCTTGCTTAACATTAGCACATTTCTGGTCTAAACTGTATTTGCCCAAAAGACATGTATTACAAGCATGTATCTAAGGCTACATTGTTATAAGTTAGAAATCATGTACTTATCAGTTAGCATACCGCTGTGATTATTTTTGTCCCTTTGTCCCCATCCCCCTTATCTCTGAAGTCCTTGTGAGCTGGGTATTGGCTCTAACCAGTATTTATATGCAGCACCTATCAAAGAGGCTTAAACATAGCTGGCAATTAATAAGAATTTGCTAAATGAGAAGAAGACTGAATGAATAAGTATTTCTCATTATGATAAGCACCTATGCACAGGAAGCAGAAGGCAGTTTATAAGAAGAGTATAATTTGTCTTTATGGCATCCTAAACAGGTAGATAATAAATACTGCCATTTTAAATTTTTTAGGTGAAGATACCTGCTTATGCATTTGTTCAACTGAGTAGGACAAAAGAGATTACCCATCAGGTTTGCAAATTCCAACCACTCCTCTGCCTAATACTACTCACAGTGAGTACCCACACCTCTAATAGTATTTCATGATACTAGCAGCTATTGGACTTTTTGTAATACCATGAGAACGGAGATAAAGTTTATACCAAGCAAACTAACCTAATTGATTCTCTTCCTAATGATAATTTTTAAAAGTTCATGTGTATTGGACCTTGAAAGTGTCCTGAACTATAAGAGGAGGTGAGGGGAAAGGGGGGGGCGGGGAAAAACAAGAGAGAGAAATGAATTACAGTAGATGGGGTAGAGAGAGAAGAAGGGAGGGGAGGGGAAGGGAGGGGAGATAGTAGGGGATAGGAAAGGCAGCAAAATACAACAGACACTAGTATGGCAGTATGTATAAACGTGGATATGTAACCAATGTGATTCTGCAATCTGTACACGTGGTAAAAATGGGAGTTCATAACCCACTTGAATCAAATGTATGAATATGATATGCCAAGAGCATTGTAATGTTTTGAACAATAATAAAAAAATAAAAAAAGAAAGTGTCCTGAACATAATACCTGTCTGTAGGTACAAGCAACTTACAAATTATGGATCAACTAATTCCCAAAGCAAATCTGCAGACAGTTAACTGAAGATAGCAGAGTCAGATCAAGATTGCTGCTCCATTGTTCACTTCTAGACCCAGGTTACCTAACATCAAGACAAAATACAGCAATGTATTGTGGAGAAGAATCTTAACTGAGTTGAATAAAAGAAGACACAGCCCTATATGTATATAAGTTATATAATATGATATGCTTAGCTAAGAGCATGGTGCTAATATTAATCTTATTTTCACCTAAATACTAAAAACACAGAGGCAATTTGCAATATTTAAAGTGTATATTTAAAAACATAACTTTAAAATTGGCTTTGGAAAGTAGTGTGGAGATTCCTTAAAAGACTAGGGATGGAAACACTATATGACCCAGCTATGCCTCTCCTTGGGCATTTATCCAAAATGATGAAAATCAGCATACTATAAGGCTGCATGCATACCAATGTTTATAGGAGCACAATTCATAATAAATAGCCAAGGTATGGAACCAGCCCAAGTGCCTGTCAATTCGTGAATGGATAAAGAAAACGTGGTCTATATATACAATGGAGTTTTACTCATTCATAAAGAAGAATAAAATCATGCCATTTGCTGGTAAAAGGATGGAACTGGAGAACATCATGATAAGTGAAATAAGCCAGACTCAGAAAGTCAAGAGTCAAATGGTTTTTCTCATATGTAGAAGCTATAAATTAATAAGGAATAAAACAAGGGGGAATCTCCTGAAGATAAAAGGGAGAACAGTGGAGAGGGCAGATCAAGGAGACTGGAGGAATGATGGGAAAGGAGAGGAACTGCAGAACAAAATTCACCAAATTACACTATGTGCATTTATGAGTATATCACAATGAGTCCCACTTTTATATAACTATAATGTGCCAATTTTAAAAACATTAAATAAATAGAAGGAAGACCAATAGAGTAGAGGAAGGGGGATGGGGGAGGGAGGAGGAAAAGAAAAGGGGACGCAAAGTAGATTGGAATGGAGAAAATTATTTATGAATATGTAAAAATGAACTCTACTATTATGTACAACTACAATGAACAAATACAAACTTTTTTTTAAAGATAAAAGAAAAATAATTTTAAAAATAATGTGTTTCCTCCTGTTTTGGGCTATAGAATTTTACATATATCCATAAGACACATTCCCTCATTTTGATTTACCCAGTAATTATTTTCTTTTCCTGGAGCATTTAGTTCACTTACATTTAATGCTATTTATTATTAGCATATTGAATTCATATCCACCAACAATGAAATTATTTTTCTTCTAAATGTCCTTCCAAAAATTTTAGCACATCATTATTTTCTAAGTTAAATAATCGACCCTGAATCACCAAGAACTGTGTATAGACATGTAACATAACTAATGTTTATCTCCATTGATCTAGTTTTAGTATTATCTTTTCCACCGAAAATATTCAGTAGCTTGTGTACAAGTCATTGTGCTATTTCTTTTTATACTAAAAAAATACATAATGGTGACTAATAGACCTCATCTGCAATGAGCAGACAGCAATATGAAGGTGCATTTATAATGAACTGTGAGTTAACTCTGGTCTAAGTACATGACATTTTGTGAGAAATTTAAAAGGCTATATGTTCTAATTTGGGAGGAAGCAGGATAGGTTTCTAGAGGAATTGGCATATACACTGACACCTAAACAGGTAAGTATGCATTACCTAAGTAGAAGGTGGTAGAGAAGGTAGGGTGTTCTGGGTAAAGAGACCAATGGTATAAAAACTTGAAGGTCACAGACAACTGAGCTACGTGCAGCGGTACATGCCTGTGCCCTCAGTGATCTGAGAGACTGAGGAAGGAAGATTGTGAGTTTGAAGTCAGCCTCAGTAATTTAGTGAAACTCTCAGAAACCCAACAAGACTCTGTCTCAAAGTAAATAATAATAATAATAATAATAAAAACAAAAATAAAAAGAACTGGGGATGTAGCTCAGTGATAAATTACCCCTGGATTCACTTCCTATTACCCCCCACCCCCCAAAAAAGACAACCTAACAATCACAGGGATTTTAGGTGAGTTTCTTATTATTGATATAGAAAGGATAATGTTAAAAATGGTAAGAAAGGAGGTTGGGGAAGGAAGCAGGGATCCTACCTGATTTTGAGTGGTGTTTATATAACACACAAGGATCGTGGGATCCTTAAAGTTCTCTGGATTTAAAAGTGACATTACATGTTTCACATAATGGAAACTTCATTCTAGTTGCAATGTGAAAAACACCTGGAAGGGCTTTTGTTACAGGCAAGGAAAATGTCAAGGGACATTTGCAGTAGAAAGAGCAGGGACCTGGATGCAGGGAGCTACAGAGAGGATGCAGAGCAAAGGAAAACAAACTCAGGGAAAACCCAGGAGATTGACTTGGCAACCGATGGCTGGGTGGAGGTGAAGGGGAGCCAGAGATGTCTGCCAGATGATTGGCTTCAGTGAGCAAACCTAACTCTGCCAACTCATCCCCTGTACTCCACCACAGTCTACTTAAGCTCAGGTGGGACTCTGAGCATGCCCAGTGCAGTCTCGCTCCTCACACTATTCACGCTTTTCCCTGTGCCTCAACAAAGCATGACCTCTACAGCAAGAACTACCTCAAAAGATACTTCCCAGATGTACTCACTCTGGTGAAATCTTCATCACGGGATTCTATGACCATCACCTGTGTGTGAAAGTAATTTATATGCTTATTTAATCTCTGTGCTCTGCCTTCCTTCTCCCCTGTACTGTTAGGACTGAGGCCTTTCCTTGTATTTCTCATATCCTCTTCACACACAAACGCTTGATTCTTTAATTGAACACATTTATTTAAAAGCAAGAGAGTTTCATTTTGTTGAGTTTCCTCAAATACTTATGTATGCACACATATTTGAATGATATCTTCAAAGTATAATACACATTTTTTTTCTATTAGAAAAATCTATTACTGTGAAAATGGTCATTACTTTCCTATGAGCCTTAATGAATGCATCTTTCTGGTATTCTTCATAATCCCACATAGGATGAATAAAAAGATGCCTATAATATATCCAGTGGTACATAGTGGATTGGATAAATTGTAGAGGAAAGTTCCCCAGAGTGAATTACCATCAATAATACATGCATATCAATATTCTATTCCGAGTCAAGCTCATTGCTGTTTCTGCAAATCCATTGGGTAGATATTTGTGCTCAGGATGTCTCTTTATGCTTTCCATTCTTTATTTGTAGCATCATATTGCATTAACTTCTATAATAGAACAACTTTAGAGGGAATGGAATATCTTCTGGAAAACACATGCTTTTAATTGTCTCCCTTTCCTGAATTAAACAGTAAAGATAAATTAGGAATGCTATGGAAATGACATAATTTTAAAATAAAATCAACTTCAAATGAAAGTGTCTTAATCACTATTTCTATAGCCCTCTACAGAAACTGAGTTTTCTTATTATACACACACCAAAAGTCTAATTTGGATTAAATGAGATGGTGACTATCATTGTAGATATCAGAGACACATAATATAGTCGGTTCTCAGTATTCATTGATTCTGTATTTGCTTATTTGCCTACTTGCCAGACTTAATTTGCAACTCCAAAATCAGTACTCCCAGCATGCATTGTGGTGAAAAGTATTTGATTGGCATGACATGACCATTCCCAAATGAGGTGGAACAGGCAATGATTTGCCTTCTTACTTCAGTTCTCATACCGTAAACAAGTGTTTATTTTGGGGGACCTATTTGATGCCACGTTTTTCTCATTTTTGTGCTTTTTGTGTGAGTGTGTATGTGATTTTGCTATTTTAAATGGATTCCAAGTGTTATGCTGATGTGCTCTCTAGTGCTCCTAAGGACAAAAAGGCCACAATATGCCTTTCAGAGAAAATCAGTGTGTGAGATAACCCTCTTCCAGACATGAGTTGTAGTGCCCCTGGTCAGGAGTTCAATGTTAATGCTCCACAAAATATATTAAACAGGTGTCTTAAACAGAAACTTACATACAGCAAAGTTATTCATTGATGCATGATGAAACTGTGACCACAGGCTTGTGGGATCCTAACTCTGTGTTTCTCATAGGAGCTCTGGTACCACATTTGCTAATTCAACGTTCATGGTGACTTTGTAAAAATCACTTCCATGAATAACAAGAAGCAACTGTACCTCTGTGTTTGGAAACTAAAGAACTTCTTGCTGGCAAGTGGTGTTAATATCATTTTACTATACAATTCACTTGCACTGAAGTTATAATGTACACAACGATGAATAAGATAGTAATTCTTGCTTTCAAAGTGCTCACCCTGGAGCAGAACAGATGAAGAGGTAAAAAGGAACTAGAACAGAAGTGAAAGTGTGATCATTAAGATACAGATAAAGTGAAATGGGAACATAGATGCATGTTATGCCAAATGATTCTGCCAAAATTGAAGAAAGAATGCGGAGGGCGCTAGGCAACATATTTGAGTTATTTCTTAGGTATGAGTGGGTGCTCAGCAGATGGATAGGGAAGGATACAGGGTACGTGGAGGCTCAAACACAAATTATCCAACTATGACTTCAGGAATGAAAATGCCAACTCCCAATGTGTAATGTTGACAAGTGAAATGCATCATGGCAAAAGGAAAAGTCTCAGGTCTCATATTGTGAAATTATTTTTGAGTGAAATATTGATCAGTTGAACTGCTGGCAGATTTTTTTACCTGATACTCTATATGTGAGTTTACCTTGTCTGTGATTCATATAGACCTGAGGGTTGTTGTACATGGCATGTTACAATAAGGTTTCTTAGATAAATGATCCAATAGGCAAATGGATGTCAACATACCTCATCAGAAGAAGAGAAAAAAAATGTTCAATTGCAGCATAGTGCTGAAACTATATTCCCATTGTATTTACTTCATCTATATTAAGTGATAGGCACACTATTCATATGGCTAGTTCCGGAAAGTGATCGCATATTAGGAATCAAAGACACATTTCATAGAAAGCATCCTGTTGGTGCTTGTCCTGTGTGGTGAGGCGGGAAGCCCAGCAACTGAAGACAATGGGGTTCTTGTTCCTCCGTGCCAATATTTTTAATAGATCCACCATTGTAGTGCACTTCAACTTTCCCCAGGAGAAATTACAGGCATCCTTTGAAAGATGCTGAGAATTACCCGACGGCTATGTTCAAATTGTCAGACTTCATTTTCAGCCCTTCTGAATAGCTCTCTAAGTTCCAGGGAATCAACTTGGAGGGCACAATGTTGAAAACGATTTTATGGTATCTGTGAGAGAACAGTGGGAAGACAATCTTGCCAGAGTCCCTTCTCCTCATCTCCCACCCCAACAAAAGAAGAGGGATGAGTGCTTTCCAAAAACATTGTGCCCAACTCCTGCTAACCCAGTTTAAATTCATCAGCAGCTGCAGCAAACTTGCAGATGGTGCCAGACCCCAGGAGAGGAACCTACAGGGAGCTCAGGCCTCCTAAAAAGCTGTGCTTTCTCCCTTCCAAATGCCTCACATCAAACTATTCTCAAGGTTCAGAAGTTCTGGCAGGAAAAGGGAGTTCAAATGCCTGGGGAGGGAGTTCTTTCCCACTTTTGAAACACAGAGAAAATTGTAGTAAGACCCTGCTCGCCCATTGCTAATGTCATTAAACTCATCGATTATGGCTACGTCTCCTGAGCCAGTTTCTCTTCCCTCACCTCCTCTTGCTCATTTCCTCTTGACAAGTTTGCTCACCAGGCCCCTCTGTCTCAGCACTTTTCACAAAGAACAGCGCAAAATAGATGCCAACAGGGCCAAAAGGCAGATGCCAGCAGGCCCCCACTCCTTCGCCCCTGGCAGAGTGCAATGCCAGCAGCTCGCATTGATTCTGCCCTCTTCCAGCCAGCCTCTAGTGCAAGCATGCTCTGGCCAGTGCCCTACGGAGTGCATTGCAGTTGCCAAGTACTCTATCAGCCTTAGGTGGTCTATAAGCACCCTGCTCCTGCCAGACGCCACAGCTCAGGACCTAGGCGGGACAACCTTACTAGAAACCACCCTTGCCAAGGCAAAGCCCACCACAAGGCAGAAAGTGAACCATGCCAGAAACAGCCTCGAGGGTTCAGTTGCTAACTGGGTTGGAGGATCTGGCATCAGAGACATGGCCTGAAGCACGCTGTTCAGATTCGCTGCAATAACCAGCTGCTTGTCTGGCCTTTGGTTGCCAAATTGCAATCTTGGCTTCGAGCCATGAGGCTGGCACCATGTCTGAAATGCTGCAGTTGAACAGTTTTCACCAGGTTGTGCCAAATCAGAGACACACAGAGCACTTCACTGTCTAGCATTCAGTCCAGCCGTATCTACTTCCCGTGGAAGCCTTGAGTCTGAGGCTGTTTGCCCAAGTGGAGTGAAAACATTCCAGAGAAGATAGCTGACGGGCAAGTGCTGTGTATTAAAACATGTCTTCCAAAAACGGGTTTAAAGTAAAACATTTTGGGATTAGCTAAATTTGGTGTCCCTTGTCCCCTTGGTGTCCATCCTAGCATGCAAGGGAAACAGTGGTGATTCAAAGAGCTTTCAGTGAAAACTCTACGAATATGTAGATTTTTCTGTCATTGATAAACAAATTAATAGCAAGATTACATGTATTTGGGTGTTGTACATCCAGAACTCACTCAAATTTATGTCAATTTTTAAAACATTTTCAAGCTATGTAAAATTAACGCCCCAAAAAGTACTAACATATTTTCAAAACTGTGCAGAGCATTTTACCAAATCCTCAGACCCCTAGTCAAGAACCTAGGTTTACCTCAGTTTCTTCTATTTAATTCCTGCATTTAATTCTTTGCACAAAGTACACTAAAAAACGATTCATATTAACTCATTCGCTGTTAGTAATATTGACTTATATACATCCAAACTTTCAGAATAAAGCAGTGGTTCATCATGTTGGTATCTGGAGTCCTGAAGTTCTCTTTTTTCAGCTATTTCAAGAAATCTGGTCTTGGGTATACAAACATTTTGCAGGCATTTTTTTTTCTTAGATCACAGAGTAAAATATATGAGAATGTTCATAATCAGATTGACATCAAGGGTTTCGAAACAGGAGAGAGCTAATGAGCCATTGGCCACTCTCATCTTGTTTCCATTGGTACAGATTAAAAAAAAAAAAAAAACTATATCTGTTTAAAGCTTGCCCACACAACCCTGATGGTGGTTGGAGACTATTGGTGCAACAGAGAGGCAAAGTAAGTTGAGACCCAATTAGGAGAAACACTTCCTATAAGAGAACTAAATATTGTACGTATCACAGTCAAAGCCTGAGTTTTTTACAGAGGTAAATCCCTGTATCTGATGTCAGGCCTAGAACAGGATACCTTGACATCCAGCAAATATAAGGAACACATCTGGAATCAGAAAATATCTGCTCTGAAAGACTCTTATCCCAGTTTCTCTTTGATCAAAATGTCCCTCACAACACTCACTATGTGATAGCTTTCTTTGCTTTTTTTTGGGGGGGAGGGGATAAACAAAGGAAATTAGCAAAATTGTGCTCTTTCAAGTGAGTTACACCATTATTTGTCCACACAATTCACATGGGATATACCATAGCCGTGTGAATGTAGTATGCTTACAGAGTTCCAGAGAGAGACTGTCTTCAAAATCAGTTGCTTATTTACTGTCTGTGAAGAGTGGTAAAGTTAACAGCCAAGTGTCTGCATTAGCCCATCTCAGATAAGGCAATGGAAGTAGGAGTGAACAAGCACTCTGCCAGTCAGTTCCCATCCAAAGGGGGGAAAAGAAAAGAAAATGTCAGCACCCTTCCTTCCAGGGGTTGTATGCACACCTGTCATGCCTGCTGCCCTCCCATAGTGAGGGTTCCTGATCTACCTGAATGCCTAGAGAAAACACAAACCAAAAACCCCTCACAAGCAGAAGGTTGAAGCTATTAAAGGTAATTCTGAATGCTGTTTAACTTTGCATTGGGGAGAGACTTGAATGATAATGCAGTGGCCTTTATCTGTTGACTCTTTTCTGATGTGCTGAAATTTCAACATGATTGTCTTTATGTTGTGTGTGTGTGTGTATGTGTGTGTGTGTGTGTGTGTGTGTGTGTGTGTGTTACTGAAGATGGAACACAGGACCCCCACACAAGTCTTCTATAGCTGCACTGCATCCCAGCCCCTCTTAATCTTAGAAACCCCAGAAAGAGGAGATCACAATGATTGCATTCAGCAATCAGCATATTTGCATTCAGCATCCTATAAAAATTTTTCATTCTTATTTTACCTTCTTCACTATCCTCTATGCCTTTCAAACTATCTGGCTTAGAATCATCAAGTTATAAAGAGGTGTTCTTATAATTTTAGTACCCAAAAGAATATTGACACGAATTGGTTATTCTGCAAAGTTTGGGTTCTATAGAAGGCTATTTCTTTGCACGTTCTCTTATGGGGAAAAAGCTAAGGGTTTAACATGAAAGAAACATTTGCAGGACTTATTCCAACCATCAGCTACATTTCTTCATGAATGATTACTGGTCTCCTGACATGGGCAGACTCTGAATGAAATGATGAGGACAAGTCAAGAAGACACTGCCCCTGCCCTCAGGGAAAGTATAGTCCCGATCTATGGAATTGCTCACAAGCAAATATACACTGTGTATGTGTGTGTGTGTGAGAGAGAGAGAGGGATAGACAGCAAGCCAGGTACAGGTCATAGCACTTGCTTTGGAAAACTAATCACAGCTTTCCAAACTGTCCTGCTATTTTTGGATTAAATAAATGCTTTCCTTATTCCCTTGTAATCTGATTTTTGCTTTGTTTGTTTTCTATTTGAAACTGCAATCGAGGCTCAGAGCATTTGCCTTTCATCAAGTTCCAGAGTTACTTCTATGAACAAGGCGCTCAGGAACAAACCATGAGTAATATGCCCATAGTAATGTCATTGTTTTAACAATTAGCAACAATGCTAAGCAGTTCTCTGCCCAAAAGCAATGTAGGACTTTGAATTTAAGTGAAACCCACTATCATTAAAATCCAGGTAAAATTTAATGTCATGCTTGAGAAGATAAATCTGAGTAAGACCCACTAATACTTTAGTGCATACTGAGCACTAGCAGAAAGCAGGGATTTCAGAGAATTAGGAATCTAACAGTTATGTGCTGGGCAACAGAAGAAATGTGGAAGGTCATAAAATCACTGGGACAAGAGAGGCTTAAGCAGGTAAATGGACTTTTTAGGCCCCAGAGCCCTTTGATGGTTCCACAAGTGGCCAATCTGGACCCATTATCTGCCTTTCTAGTTGTTCCCAAGTGCCTTTTGCATGCCAGATGGGAGCTCCAGGTGGGGTAAGCACCTCTGTGCCAAGTGGTGCCTGAACCCACCAGGCAGATGTGAGGCCTGTCATGGCTTGTTTCCTTCTTGGCACTGGTTTGGGGGCTGTGGTTCTTCAGATCCTCTCATTTTTCCTGGAAAATGCTCAATTGAGTGAAATAGCATGAAATATGCTGCTCCCATATCTGTCAACACATCAGATGGGAAACTGGAATTCTACAATGAGTGTGGTTAAAAAGAAAAAAGAAAAAGCTTTCGGAGAAGTTGAAAAACTGAGTCCCATGTAATCTTGCATCGAACAGAGCATCTCAAACCTACCCACAGATAGCATAAAACCAGTGCCTTGTGTGCAAAGGTGTGGCCAAATTTTCTCTGCAACAGAACCTCTACTTATTTTTCTTTCTTTCTTTTTTTTTTGTGGCACTGGAGATTAAACTGAGAGGAATGTTACCTCTACTTTTGGAATAGTTTGAGACACAGTTTAATTTTCCAGTTCATGACCCTTATAGGATGGCTCTTAGGATGGCTATTTGGTGTTGAAATAATCTTTTAAAGAATAGTGTCCTAGTGAGAGTGAATTTATGCTCTTCAGTCTATGGGCTAGTAAATGGTAAATAGTAGGTATTTTATTTTAATATCATTGTTTAATAAAGTTAAAAGTGGACAATACCATGTTGACCTCCCTTTTATTATTTTGTTATTTTACAGCTTTTCCAAATTCCAAAGCCCAAGAATTATTATATTGCTCTACTCAGAACATTTGGTGGTTTATTCAGGCAGTGAGTGATAGAAATAATAAAACTGTATCAAAGGGCATTTAAATCACAATGATAACCAGGGAGTGGCAACTTCCATTTGAAACACAATTTCATATTTGCAGATATTTTATCATAATTTGTTGAAATACCTTTTCATGCTCTCTTGTAAAAAACAAAGAAAGTACATTAACATAAACAAAACACATTTTGTGAACTATTTTTTTTTCTCCAAACTCGACATTCAACCCTTAATCTCAAGTAGTTATTGTGCAAGGTGTTATACCATCTGCAAGTTACCGGTATGTTGTTTGGGCAGAATATTGCAAGAGATTCATTAATTTTCTATTGGTGGCAAAGAAATGCATTCCATTGTGGCCACTGGCAAGCATTTCTGGGACTAGAATATGCATCATAGTTTGTTGTCACCAATGAATGGTGTGGAAAGAGTTTTCCTCTTCTCCCTACATCTGCAGGGATTGCATTACCTGAGTTATAGGATGAGTTCTGGTGAGTAGTCTGGTTTAACAATTCAAGTGTTTATCCCAGTAGTTAAACCCAAGTGGAGACCAAGAGATAGGATCAAATGCCTGCATTTGAGTCCTCAGTCAGCCACCTTGAGGAAATGTCTATAGCTTTGACAACTTCAGAAAATTTCTTAATCTCTTGATGTATCTAGGTTCCCTTGGCTTCAAGAGAGAATCATGTCATCTGATTGAAAATGGAGGGACTTCATATATTTTTAAAGAGAGTCCTGGTTTGCCTGGGATGGACAGTTACCCAGGGATTAAAAGTTGTCCAGGACACAGAACTGTCCCACTAAAATCTTGCATCGAACAGAGCATCTCAAACCTACCCACAGATAGCATAAAACCAGTGCCTTGTATGCAAAGGTGTGGCCAAATTTTTCTCTGCAAATCAGAAAGAGTGCATCATTCTACCTGTGAAGTGCCCTTAACAATACCTGGTACAAAGCCTTCATGGAAATGTCAGATCTCATTATGATTGTCCTTTTCACTGAAACCCAAACATGGACTGAATACAAATTCATTAATCTTGCTCAGAAATGGTGTGAAGTTGTAACCTAATAAAATCCTACCCTTTTGCTTTAGAGTTAGAAAAAGAGAGTCACGTAGAGAGGCAGAGAACCAAGAGCAGACTGGTTATTTAACGGCCCACTGAAAATCACTTTCTGCTCAGACGAAATGGTCCTGACCTGAAAGTGTTCCCTGGAAACGTACCTCCTGTCCTTCTCCAGAGCTGTCACTCTCTATTAGTGCAGGATGACTCCTTTGAAATTTTGAAATCGGGGAATCGTTGAGAATTCTCCAGTAACCTCACTTCCAATTCTTAACTTGAATTGCTCACCGTCTTTTTCTGGTTTGTGGTTGTGAATGTATCCTAAGGACACCTAATATCCAAAGTCCAGGTGGGTGATTACAATGATCTGCCAGTTGACCTTGACCTATAGATTGTGTCTCTGGCTTGCCCTGTGATGTCAAAACATGCCTGAGAAACAGGGCTGTTCCTTATCTTGAACTTGGTTGCCTTCCCAAGATTCCTGTGCAGGAATCAGCAAGGCTCAATCTTGAAGGAAACAAACTAATGTGAGGCTCATGCCTTTGAAATTCACGCATAGAATTTCAAAATACCAAGGTTTGTGCTTTGAGTAATAAAGGTTAATCGCGCTTATACACATAGAGTCTAGAATTAAAGAATCTCACAACACCAGAGGACTTTGAATAGTATGCTGCAATGCCTGATTTTAGTACATAGCAAGAAATCATTTGAACAAAAATAACCAAATAACTCTTTGGGTACTCACTCCCTAACAGACCATACTTAAGTGTTTTCTGTGTATTAATTAATTCCATTCTTTTAACTCAAAAAAAAAGGGGGGGGAGATGCCATTACTATATAGACTTTATAGAAAGCAATACTTAGGAACAGAGAAGTTGTGCAGCTTGTCCAAGGACACACAGGTGATAAACAATAGCTTTGAGAACTGAACCCAAGCATTTTGGCATGAGAATGATCCCTCTAATGAACACAGAACAAAGAAAACTGTTCAGAGAAAGGAAGTAATAGGCTTTCTATTCCTGGACAATGCTCAATTAAGTGAAATAGCATGAAATATGCTGCTCCCATATCTGTCAACACATCAGAACTGGAATTCTACAATGAGTGTGGTTAAAAAGAAAAAAAAAAAGCTTCTGGAGAAATTAGAAAACTGAGTTCCACATAATGTTGTATTGAACAGAGCATCTCAATAGGACAATAACATCTCAGGAAGAAGTCAACCTGAACAAACTTTGACATGCATCTGGATTTACATCCTATGAATAAATATTGTAACAATTGATATTATTTAGTCATCTATCTCCCTGATTCTAAATTTAACATATTTAAAGAAATATTGGTGTCTAATAAACATACAAGAAAAAGAGATAACTTTGTAAAAAAGACATGATTCAACCTGATGTTAAACTCAACCTGTTGATTCAGGAATAAAATATAAGAATATCAGAATATCACTGAGATACACACACACACACACACACACACACACACACACACTGACTAATATTGCCAAATGTTTTAAACCACCTAATTATACTGAAGTACTGGATGCTTGTAGACTTTTTAATTCAAAAATTTCCATTTTACATTTTAAATGATATTTACTATGATATATTTATGCACCACAGCTGTATTTTTAATTTTTTTGCACTATATATCATAATAATAATAAAAATTGTTGTTATTATTATTATTATTATTATTATTATTATTAGGAACTGGGAGTTGAACCCATGGGCACATTTCCCCTGAACTACACCCCCAGTCCTTTTTGTTTGTTGAGCTAGCGTCTCACTAAGTTGCTAAGGCAGGGATTTACAGGTGTGTACAACTGCACCTGACTTAATTTTCATATTTTAAGTGCAGCCTAAATTGTATGTATGTATTAATCCTGTTGTTGTAAATGTTCATGGTGTAAAACATAGTATGATGGACAGAAGTAATGATATAAGCTGTTACAAAACAATATAAGGATCCACAGTGGCCATATGCATCCAACCTCAGTTAGTCAGTAAGATAGGATGATATTAAAACCAAACAAGGTGTTTTGTTTGACTACAGAACCCTTAAAATTACAGTGAATTTTACCTTGCTATGTAAAAATATGAATTGCCATAGATTGTCTCCATTGCATAGGATGATAACATTAACTAGCATTTATCAGGCACAGTGAGGCTCACAGTTCTAGATGACTTGGTCAAGGTAATTAGAGCCCACAATTAACGGAGAATTACATGCTACTCTCATGCATGAAGCTGCTTCTTTGTTTTCTTAGTAGGATGATGTTAAACTGTGAACTTCCTGGCATATGCTATATTTTTAAAAACTTATGGATGATGGAAAGTTTTCATATCTGTATTTTTGTGGGGGCTCCATAGGTGTATATATATTTGTCAAAATGTATCAGGTCCTGCACTTTAAATGAGTACATTGGATTTTATCCCTTAATAATACTAATTTAAAAACTTAAAACAACAAATCTACTTGCTAAAATATTATGGTCCTATTTATTGTGTAAAATAAAGGTCTCCTTTCTCAAGAGCTACTGGTGTTAGATATATAATGAATATGATAACAGATAAGAAGAATTTTAATTTTCCTTTTTAAGAATAGTTCATATGTAGGAGCTTATTACCAGTCATATAATTAAACAGAGTACATAGATAACACTACTACCAATTTCAGATAAAAGGTTATTGCTTTCATATGCCAAATATACAGATATGCTTTGTATGTTTTCTCATAAACATTCTCTTATTTTGTGCTCCCCAAAAGTCATTGGTTGCAAAGAGAATACTGCAAGAATTTTTTTCCCCCAGCAAACATTCAATGAGACCAAATGACTTTGCATTAGTTATGGAATGAGCAGAGTCAGTGGAACACTGTGATCTGTTTGACAGCTGAAACCCGATGTCTCAGGAAAGAATAAATGGTTATTTCTTGTCTCAGCAGCCACAGTGAGTGAGTAAGAGGTATTGATCTTTACTTGGTTCCTTTTTATATGTGTGACTTAAGTTATCCTGGAGTCTCCCTCCCAAACTCTCATTGAGATCTGCATAATAGAAGAGAGTCATATTTAAAGCTTTTCTTCTTTCACTCCGGAGGAACTGTGTTGGACCTAATATCCAAGATAAAATACTGTTTCCTATATTTCTGACTAATAACTCAAAGTCTACACTGGAACAAGTTTTATATGTCCAATAAAATGATTGTTATATAACTGATGAATTTGAGCTTTATTCAGTGATATATATATATATATCAGTTATTATATATGTATCACTTGCCACTTACTTGGTAGTGTGCTAGGAACTGGGGGCACGAAAATGAATAAGACCAATCTATTGTCCTCAAAAGTTTCCAGGTAGGAAAGGAGTAAAAATTGATAGGAAAAGAGGAAGAATGGAATAAAGGAGAGGCAAGAAACCCAGCTACAGAGAAAGAGAGGGAGAGAGAGATGGAGATAGAGTAAATCAGAACATCTGGGGGAAACAGTAGCAAAGGTGACTTTTAGGTTAGAGTGGCACAAAGGGGAGATGAGCATTTCCACTTGAAAGGACTGTCTGGTGTACAGTCAGAAGGACTTTCTACAATGACCTTCTGCTTCTGTCACTGCAAATACTTTCCTGGTAAAGTTGGTCAATGGCCTTGATGTTTCCAATTCCAAAAGTAACTCTTTTGTTGGCATATTTCTTGGTTCCTCAATAGTATTCAACATAATCATTAAACTCTCCAATTTAACACTGGACTTGCCAATTGCTAGCAGTGTAGCCTTGGGAAAGGCACTTGACTTCTTTGTGTCACTGTTTTCTCAACAACAAAGTGGGAATTGGCATGGGGAATGAAAAATGAATGAACACATATAATGAAAAGTACTTACATGATAAAACACTTAGTGTCTAGTGCACATTAGGTACCATATTATTATCTCATTGCATATAATTTATATGATTCCCATTCTATATCTTTCACACCAACCTTTCCCTTGAAAACTGGAATCATATGTGCCTTATGTGCTTTTTATCAGTATTCTCTTATTTTGTTGGTTGCAAAGGAAAATATTTTAGATGTCTAATGGAGTCTCAAAAGTAACAAGACTGATAAAATCAGCATACAATGATGCAGCCACCTCAAAGTTTATAGCAGCTCATTTCACACACACACACATATATGTATGTATATATTCAATTAAATATTATTCATAATTAAAGAATAATGAAATTATGACATTTTCCAGTAAATGGATGAAGTTGGAGAATATCATGCTAAGCAAAATAATCCAATCCCCAAAAAACCCAAAGACGGAATGTTTAATATGTGGATGCTAATTCACAATAAGTGGTGGCGCACTAGGGAAGAATAGGTAGAGTCCAGTAAAGGAGGAGATATGGGAATAGGAAGGATAGTAGAAAGAAACCGATATTATTACCTTATGTACATATATGACTGCATGGCCAATGTGATTTTACAACATGTACAATCAGAAAAATGAGAAATTATACCCCATCTATGTATATCAAAGTACATAAATGCATTCTACTGGTCATGTGTAACTAATTAATAAAGAATAACACGAGTGAGAAAAATTCTTGATTTCTCTCTCCTCAAAATTGCTCCTTCTGTAATACACTTCATCTTATTAAATGGCTCTCTAGTCTCCCTTGTTTGTTGCTCAGATCAAAATTTGAGGAGTTATCCCTGTATCTCTTTCCCTTACCACTCCTCTCCTGTTGAACTCATCAGTGAATTCTCTCAAAACTGTCTCCAAAATATATAGAGATTACCACACTTTTAACCCCACCACTCACTGTGCTCCAACTCCAAGCCATCCCACCTCCTTTCTAGATTTCCACAATGGCTTCCTTGTACATTTCCTTGTTTGTTTTCTGTGCTCCTCTAAAATCAATTTTTCACACAGGAATAGCTATTTTTTTTTAATTTTCCAGGAATACACCAAGTTCATTTCTGCCTACAGGTTTTTTACAAGACCTTACATGTGTCTTTAATGTTATTCATTTTGAATGTCATCTGCCTGATTCCTTCTTGAAATTGAAATCTTACCTTAAAGAAGACACTTGGTCTACGATAACCTCCTAGTCATTATTACAACCAGATTTTTATGGCCTTTCTGTATTATGAAGTTTTAATCATTCCTTCATTCATGCATCATCTCTCTCCATGAGAATGAAAGTTCTATGAAGAGATTTTTCTATTCCTTATAATATTACTTTGTAATAAATGGTGGAACTATGGTGGAAGTGAAACTAAGGAGATATTGGGTATAAATGACCTGTTTTTTTGTTTGTTTTTGGTTTTGGGTTTTTTTGATGACAGAATGGATGAAGGTACCATTCATGAAGAAAGAAACCATCACAAAAGGAATGGGTCTAGGAATAAACCTGTTTGGACAATGAGTTTGATAGTTTTGGGGATATCAAGTTGGAATTGTCTAGAGATTAATGGACCTAGGGATCAAAAACAAATAACAAAGATTTCATGGGTTGGATTTGTGGATTTAACAATCATCAGAATAGCAGAAGTTATGTACATAGTAGGGAGTCAATAGTTTATAGAGTGAGAATAGGAGAGGTCCAAAATCCAGAAAACTCTAAAACATGCAAGAGGCAGATAGAGAAAGGGAAGCTACAAAGAAGAATCTCTAAAAGGTAGGAAAAAAAAAAAAAAAAACAGGTTGGAGGAGTGTGACAGCCATGAAAGCAGCAAGTTTTGAGAATAGAGGAGGGCTCAACAGGGTGACAGAGAGATCAGATGAGGATTACAAAGAGGGAAGTGTATTTATCAATCTAAAAATGACTCAACAAACTGAAATCCAGGATACCACTAGGACTGGCCAGATCCTGCCCTTGAACCCCAAGTCCCTCAGGCTTCCAGGTATTCACCATGAACCCTGCCTGGAATCCCACTGCTCCCCAAGCTCCAGACCTTCTCTTGGTACACTCAGGGTCTGTCATATCCTTTACATCCTCATCTCTTTTGTGCTACCACCACCGTAAAACTAGGGTAAGTGGTGCATTCATAGGTTCATTTTTATTGTGGCTTCTTTGTTTTTAGGATACACAAGGAATAGCATTTCAGTTATCAGCAATTCCACGAAACATGTTTTCAAAGAGTATATGAGAGACATATGCATTCAACAGAACATTCTCATCAAAGTAATGAAATAATGAATCAGGAATGGTCAAAAATCAAACAATAATTTCTAGAATGACCCAAATGTTAGAAGATGTGAATTGTTCTTTAAGATTCACAAGACCTTTGTTCTCCAGACTATGGCCAGTAAGAAAAAAAATGTAAATAGACATAGAAATTGAGCAACATCAATCAAAATAGAAAGTTTCCCATAAAATCATTAATTAAATATAAGCACTCTTAAAACACTACAATGTTGAAGAAAGATTTATGAAAATGATGTGATGAAGGGGAATGAGATTCTCCCAAGCACACCTTTAAATCACTTGGAGATTCCTATTATTGGAGTTGATTCTCCCAAGTCCCTAATGATAAAATTTAGTTTTGTAATCTGAAAACTGAATGTATCCCCAAATTGTCAATAAAATATATTTTTAAGTCTTCCCCAGTTTTAATTGAAAGCAAAGTGGTAGATTCTATGAAATTGCTAGATTTTATGAAAGAGTAAGGAATATAAAATAGAGAATTAAATTATGCTTCCTTATAGGTGTGGGCACCATTAACTTGAGGGGTTCTCTAACTGTGCTGCATATTAGAATTATCTGAGTAGGCTTTATCACCCCTCATGTCCAGGCTGACCCCATACTACTTAAACAAGAATCCCTGGAGGATGAGATTCAGACCTCCCACTTATTAAAGCTCCCTGAGGGATTCTCACGGGCAGTCTCGGATTTAAGAACCCAAGAATTATGTTCTTATTTTATGAATGTTTTAGTTATGATGAATAAGAGCTTTATACTGAAGCCAGATTTTGGATGCTAGGGGCTACATAAATTTGAACAAATTCCTCAACTTCTTTGAGCCTCAGTTTACTCAACTATTATTCACAAATTATTATTCCCACTTCATAGGTCCTTTTGAACATTAAATGATAAAAAAACAGAGCACATTTCCTGCAATGCATAATTAATGTTGCAATAATATATGTATAGTGATGATTGCATTATTCATGACAGTTATTCATTCATTACTAGTCAAAAACTGTATCTGTTTTTAAAAGATAACTGGCAAATAAGGTGGTGTCAAAATCTGAATTAAAATCAAGTGTTAGATCTGTACTGACTCAAAGAACCATTTGAGTGGTTATATCCATTTGGATCTTTGAGACATTCTCATTTTAAAAAATGCCAAGACAGGGTTCCAAGATTCTGAATTCACTTCCTACTCACACACGCCACCATGCAGATTTATGACACCTCAAAAGCAGCTACGTAATTGGAGTCTGACTTATAGAAGAAAGCTACTAATAAATATCCTTGGGTCTGATGAGAGGGGAACTTTTAAATCTTCAGTGACACAGCAAGAAAGAACTCAAAAACATCCCAGTCACATTTTTCTTATTTACTTGGTTACCCCGAGTGCGTGATGACTTGTTTGCCTTTAGTTGTATCTGAACAGTTTGACAGATGGCTGTGACAAGGTTACTTTTAAATTGATAAAAGGTTTGATTGTGTTGGTGCATTTGTCAAAACTGTCTGACACAGCCTATAATGGACTCTGCACTCAGGCCCCGATGGCACTTGAGTCTGCTCTTACTATTCAGGGTTTCGCACACCAGGAGAAGGCTCTCAACAGGGGAGGGTGAGAGTCGGGGAGATGAGCTAGGGCAACCCTTCAGTTCCTGAGTACACACACTCTTTATTGTGTCCCTCCGGCTTCTTTTCATCGTGGGTGTTTATCCTCTCCTGTTAAATCTTTAAATGACATTCGCAGTTTCCTTCTTAAGGGGAAATGCTAGGGTGTCAGAAATTTGAGCAAAGACAACATTCACAGAAAAAAAAGAAAAAAAAAAAAGAACGGTGGCACAGAGGATTTTCCTACCCTTCAGGGGGATGAGTGAGAACGTGTGTACACCAAACTGAGGGCCTCCCTCCACTTCCTTTCCTTCTGCATCCAGGGTCCTTCAAGTAGCCCCTTTGCTTTATCACAAGAACCATTCTCTTTGCTTCTACTATTTTAATTAAGGCCAGACTAATCAGGTGGAAGTGGGGGGACAACTGGCCAGGGCTTTCTGAGGGCATGTATTAATTAAGATGAATCAGCCACAGAGATGCTTAGATAAAAGATAGGGTAGATGTGGAAAATGTAAACACATTAATGATTTTTTTTTCCTTAGATACTATCCATTATGGTTTCTATTTGGTTTTATTCTTATAAGAGCAATTTAAATGTGTTTCAAGCCATGTTCATAATCATATAATAGAAGTCATCAATTTCTTTGAAGGGGGGAATAATAATTTAATATATGAAAAATCTTTTGTGCCATCACAATTTGATTTGGTCCAAAAATGTTGCAGTACTCTCCCTCACTCTATTAAACCAAATCTATCTTCTCACACTTTCATCTGCTCTTCTTGTGATAAGCATTGGGGACATATGGTCAAAGTCTCTACCCTTGGTCTCTAACTGATAATTCATCTTAGGAATATATTTATGTGAACACCCAGAAACTGGAGTTTTAGTCTTTATTATATTTGCCTTGTGTGCTCTTAATATTACAGTCACTGAATATATTCAGCTCATATCATCTGATAGTATACAGCTGGTCCATTCGTGACTGGTAAGGAAAACAAAATTAACTGACAATCAATTGATTTGGGTTCTACATTGTGCCACTTTGCTGTTTCTTTAGAAGTTATTTCGATTAATAATCTCTCAAGTTTTTTTTCTTTTTTCATGGAAAAAAAAACAAAGCATATAATGAAATGCGTCCTTTACCATGCATAATTGTTCTACCATCACCATACGAATTCTCATACACTCATCTCTAAATGTAAATCACTCTTCCTCCAGCTTACTCTTCAGCTACATCTCTTCTATTCCTTGATTTCTTGGGATCCCTTCTGTTCACTGTGCAGCTGGAATTATCATTTTGGAACAAAATTCTAATTGTACCCTTTTCCTCTTTATGACAATTCAACAGCTTCCTCCACTGGCTTCCTCCATTACTCTCAGGATAAAACACAGCTCCTAATGAAATCTAGACAGATCATCTTGTCCTTCACCATGCTCCAATTCATTTTGTTCTGCACTCCACTTCCCACTCTAGCCCCTTGGCTTTGCCATGCTCCCCCCAGCCACTGATTCTGCACACATGAAGCTTCCTCTACCTGGAATGTTCTTCCCTTCCTTAGATATGCCTATTCATCCTTCTGATCTCAGGTTGATTGTGGCTTCCTCAGAGAAGCTAGATCTAATCCTTTACTTTAAACTGTCTAATCACATGTGTCTCATTTTTTGCATAGTTGCATTTTTATATCAAATCATGACTATTTAATTAATGTTTATTTTCCCTAGTAAAATACAAACTCTGCTAAGCCAAGTCCTTCATCTAAATATACCTACCACCAAATCTTAACACATGCATGTCAAAGGTGCTCTGTAAAGACTTCTTGACTGAGAACATAATAAAGTTCCTAAAGTTTTCTCAGGATAGATAATACAAAATTTTTAAGTGTGTTGTTTCCTACAATATATACAATGTAACATATTTTTTAAAAACATAGGTATACCTAAACAAATTATCTAGAATAAAATCATTCTTCATATCTGTTATTTTCAAATTTTGTCTTCTTTCCTTTCATTTTACTTGCAATCTGAAATGTAGGAGCTTTGATGATTAATGTAAATAGAATTCCTTAATAAGGATTTTCTCTTGTATTATACACTGATAAACAAAACAATATCTTTTCTTTCATATAGTTTTCTTGCTGTTTATTAGCATTAATATGGATATTACATACTAATACCATAAAATTCAACATGTCCATGCCTTTTTTGTGTATCTGTTTCCTATTATTTTATGAGCATGAATATTAGTAAATATTGCATTTCCTATAATAAAAGTAGCATTAACTCTAAAAGTGCTAATAATTTCATAGTCATTAACATGGAAAATGGATCCTCATGGTAAGTTTATTTAAACCTAAAAATACTATCTAGGATTTTTTTTTTGTTGTTCTAGGTGAAATTATTTTGAAATGTTGAATGAGTAACAGGAATGAAAAATGATTTTAAACTTCAGAAGATTAATGCAAAATAATAATGAACACTGTGAAAAGACCAAACACTGCAAAAGAAGACCCAGAATTTTACAAGTATCTTACTAAAAGTCTCTTACTAAAAGCAACTTCATCCATAAAATCAGACTCAAACAGGTGAATGGGTTTAGGTATGGATTGTCAACACTATAAAGGGGATTGGAGAAGATATAAAAGGTGATCCAGAGCAAGTTTCATGCTAAATAATGAAGACTTCAATCACATATCAGAATTTTAGAGTTGGGAAAAAAAAGTAAAAGATTAATAAGTTCAGATCCATTCTATTATATATGGGGGAAGGAAGCTTAAGAAGGCACAAGTCATTTGTCTAATGCCACAGACCCAGTTGATGCCATCCACAATGACTGGAAGCTCAATCTCTCAGTCCACACTTACTCTCACAATATTATGCTGCCCCATCACATCAATTTTCTAGGAAAAATGATCTAAGCAATAAACTCCAGGTCCAGATCACTTGAGTAACTGGAGAACTCACAAACATTTTTATAATTATAGTAACGTGGACCAGATCTTTCTAGTTAGCAAATAATAAGAAAAATAATCACTATCCTATTTACCTAGTATTCCTTAAAATTTTCAAGCATACCTAAGAAACATTAAGAAAGCCTATATCCTAAATAACAATGGTTCTGTATTCCCACATCTCTTTCCTGCCAACACAAGCTTTTCAGGTAATACTTTCATAAAAAAAAAATCTGCCAATTCATTGCAGAAATGGGTATTGACAGAGATTTATGGTATTATGCTACACCAGTGGTATGTTCATAAACCAGCTATCCAATAAAATACAAAAATTTAACAGTTCTGATTTGTAGGATTTGCTGATTTCTGTGTTATGGATATTCCCACCATTGCTTATTTCAGACTACCAAGTAAAAGTTGCCCCTAGTACACTTATCAGGAAGCTTCTGCACACCACAGATTAAAAAAGGATAAAAATCCTAGAAAAATAAAACAAACTCAATCCATTCAAAATTTCCTTAAAGAGGAAACTGACTTCAAAGAAATAAGTGATTTGTTTGCCTCAAGATCACAAAATGACTAAGCAGGTGTTTCAAACCAAAGATTCCATCTCAACTGTCTTCACCAATGAAATAAAACTTCATGCAATAGAAAACAGTCAGTGGTTCTCTCTGACCATAGAGACCAGTGCTTCTCAAGAGACCACCAGCATCAACCGTACCAGAAGTCCTGATAGAAATATGTACTCTTGGAATATGCTCCTGACCTTAAAGCATAATATCTTAGGCCTGGAAATTTGTTTCAATGAGCTCTATGAGTGGTATAGAAAATAGGGGGAAAAATCTTTCCTCAGTACTGACAATTTTTTTTTAATGAATGTAATGTGGGTATAAATCAAAGATAATAACTATTCCTTTCACATCAGCATTGACTAAAGGGAATACTTCATCTGAAATGTCTCTCATAAAGCCCACCACCTTTCACATTTTCAAAGACCTTACCTTTCAAAACAGTTTTGATTTTTCTAACAATAAGAAAAAGTTTGAGTTATTTACCTGCCAACTCTCAACACCGATATGTTGTAGATCAAAATCTATCACACATTCATATGCCTTAGACTCAGCATTTTTAACATTTGTTTTTTAAAAACAGCTTCTTTGAAAATAAATATTTATCTTTCAAGGTTCTACCTTACCTTTTTCACAAATCAAGACAGTAAACAGCAACAGGCTGCCTTCACACAAATCCACCTACTGCGTTGTTAACTGATTATATGGTTGTATATTTGTGTTTTGGTTTATCTGCCACTTTCTGTTGTTTTGATATGAACTCCCAATCTTCAAAGCCAGAACAAAGGCAAATAAATGTTCCCTGTTGTTTTACTCTTCCAATATTTTAGAGGTTGGAAAATTTACAACACACGTATCCTCTTGTAAAACATTGCAGAAGACAAAAAGAACCATTGAGTAATAGTTTTGCTAGATTTAAAAATACCTAGAAAAGGCACACTATGATAAATACCTACACTGATAGGATTTTGAAAATAGTTGGGCAATTATCTAAAAATACAGGTATATGATTTTTAACTCAATTATTCATGGTTAACTTTATTGGGAGGGTAAACTTAATTATGTTTAATGTATTTGCCCAGAAATGAGAGGGCTAATAATGTGTTTGTAGATAACAGGTTAATAAAAAAAAAAAAAAAAACATTTTGAAAGAAGATTTTAGCACTTCCACTCTTCCTAGCATGTAGTTCTTGGCCTTGGTGGGAGACAGATTCTGGACCGGACAGTAGATGCTTTCAAAGAAACTAGAGGATTAATCTGATAGTTCTCCAATGACTTGGCCTATTAGAACCTGTATTTACCAAGCCTTGGCCAGAAAAACTTTGGCTCACAGAAAACAACCATCTTGCAACCCAACACCTATAAGATTTTTTTTTTTTTGGTGGTGGTGCTAGGGATTGAACCCAGGGCCTTGTGCATGCAAGACAAGTACTCTATCAACTGAGCTATATCCCCTGCCCCACTCATGAGATTTTTAAGGTCCCTTCACTAACTCTTCTCAAGAAGAAGAGCTTATCTCAGGAGATTCATCATTAACTCCACTAGCTACTTGGGCTGAGAGCACAACCGCCATTGCTCTCCACCCTTAGGGTCCCCATGTGTGAATCTGCCAGCATTCGACCCTCCCATGCCTTCTGCTCGAGAACTTCCACCTGCATGACCAGGATTCAAGGAAACCACTTTCTGAGATGAGCTGAACTGTCCAGAGGTGCTCTCCTCCCTAACACAATAGCAGATGGGTATGTGAGGACAGTCACAAGTGCTGCCACACAAGCATTGTGGGAGTTGGGAGCCCAGAGAGCAAGGAGGACACTTACGGTTGGCACAGCTTGATGAGATCCTGGTCCGTGGTGCCTGGCGGAAGGCCTCTGATGTACAGGTTGGTTTTACTCAACTGTTCCCCGCCGCTGTTGCTGCTGCTGTTGTTGCTGCTGCTGTTTGTGCTGGGGCTGGGAGGAGCCATGGGGTGGGGAGCTGGTGCATAGGACTGCTGCAAACAGAAAAAGCTGTTACTGGAACAGCAAAAACCAGCACACCTGTTCACAGGCAGCAGCACAACTTGAAAAGCAAGGCAAGCTTCTGAATCTGCAGTCCCCACACATAGGCGTGCACACACACACACTTGCACAAGTGCACTGCTCTCAGTTGCTTTCTGAGGACATCATTGGCTTTGTGGGGATCAGCATAAGTTAACCATAAAAGGGGGAAAAAGAAGTTACCAGGTGCTCCTGGCAGTAGCCTAAGGCTTTTGAATCTCTCCCTGATCACACTGTCTGTCCTTACACCTGTTCAGCAGCATGATACCTCCCTCTCTGATACAAACAATTCAGGTCTCCCTAACTTACCTTGAAGAACCAAACACCTTTCGTTTGCTTCTACTCTACTGTTCTCTCCTTTGCTCCCAAAAAACTTGATATTATTGTTTTCCACATCACTACTATCCAGCACAATTCCTAATATGTACAAATCATTCCATGAATCGTGATTCTAGGAAGGAGTGTTTGAACAAGTGAATCCACCTGAGCTGTTTCCCCCTTCCCAGACTGATTCTTCATGCTGTATGTCACTTATCTGCAAGACAGACAGAATGCAGGGATCTCACCCCATTAGAGAACTACTGTCTTAATCCATCAAATCATTTTATGTCAAAAAGAAATTAATAAATGACACCCAGAAACTTGAAATATTCAGTGTGAGTGTATTTCTAATTATGCACACCAGAATTTGTAAATGTGTTTTCTTTTCTTTCTTTTTTTTTTTTTAAGGAGAGAGGCTAGTTTTTTTTTTTTTTTAATTTCGTTCATTTATTTTTATGTGGTGCTGAGGATGGAACCCAGGCCCTTGCATGTGCTAGGCGTGCACTCTGCTGCTGAGCCACAACCCCAGCCCTGTAAATGTATTTTCATAATGCTTAATTCTTTTGCATTCAAGCATAGCTTTTAAAGTTCTCAAATTATACTGACAGACTGGGTTGTGTCCCTGCTGTGTCTCTTAATTAGCCGTGTGATCTTTGGATGGTGGCTTAACCTCTCTGAGATGCAGTGATCTCCTTAATATGAAAAATATTCCTCTTCTATAATATAGGGTCTTTATAAAAACTCAGTGAGCTGATGCAAACAACATGGTTCCTAGAAATCAACAAGTGCCTAATAAATATTAGCAAAAATAACAATAATTCTAATATTTGGGACTGAAATCTGTCTTGCCAGTGATAGTAGTACGCTACATAACTATCCCACATTTTCTCCATTATAGCCTAGAATGGTAGTCAAAACCACCATGGGCATGTTCATCAAGATGCTAGTGGAAAAACATGGCTAGGTTCTGAGCTGAACACTCATCTCTCAGGGTTGAGAATCATCAGATGGCAGATTTAGGGTACAATTGCAAAAATTGCAAAAAAAATTAGATAATGTCAAACTACACAACCACTTCCGCCATGAAAAGAAGCTAAGGGTTAGCATGATAACACTGAAGAAGAACTGTGCTTTGTGTCTCTGCGATCTCATTCCAACAAGAATCTTGAGACAACACAATCAATATGCCCACTTGAACAGGTCTATGGTCCAGGTGAGTGGTGAGACACCTGGGAATGGAGCCAAATGTGGACTTGAACAGAGCAAGCTACACACTTAGGATCTTGCAATAGCTTTCTGTGGAACCCAAGGCTCCATCTGGACTTAACAGCCTGTACTAAAAGCCACATGTGATTCTTGACTACCTTTCTACCTTTCCAGTCACTTCCTGGACCAGATTCCACTGTTCTGAGAAACCTCTCACCCCTTTCCACTCTGCACAGCTCCACTCAGTTGGTTCTTACCCCTTCTTTTGATTCAAATTGTTCCACTCTACAGCACTCTGTTATTACCCTTCTTAGCTTCTAGTGTATTTAGTCTATTCAAGGTAGTTTTGGCTCACCTTATTTAATGTCTATTTCTAGTACTAATTTGGATATTCCCTTAGGGCAAGGAAGATGTCAACTCTCAAATGAATAGCACCTAACCTAGTGCATAGGAAACAGTATGACCTTAATAAAATTTTAGGCTACATATAGTGCCATAAAAATTGAATAAGCTTATAGAGAGAGGAGGCCAAGTTTTAGCAGTGCCCAACTTTGGCTCCTGCTATAATAATAATCTGTTTACATCTTCTAGGATTTCACATTTGCCCCAGTCCATATTTCCAAGTGGTTATAAGAAAATACCTGTTGGATTTAGTATATCAGAGTGCAACTCTTTGCATACATTCTTCCATTTCCCAAATCTCCACCCAATGCAAATCACAATTAGTGTGTGTGTGTGTATGTGTGTGTGTGTGTGTGTGTGTGTGTGTGTGTGTGTGTGATTGTTCCAGCTTCCATACAAGAAAACTTAGTACTGGTTACATTTGTTCCTTCACCCTAAATCTGAGAACACAATCCACCACACACACACACACACACACACACACACACACACAATTCAAAATCTCTGAATTCCCATTCTTTCTCTAGACCACAGCCTATATCATCCGTTTTGTTTCCCAGTTTTAGCCTCTTACTCTTTGGAGGAATATGGGGTTGGGGAGGATAACACAGAATTGCTCAATGCAAGCAGAAACTAGCCAAGAATTAAGGAATGGGAAAGTAAGAGAGCAAATTCAACCAATGCAAAGCCGAGAGCCATTTCATTTCCTTTCATGAAAGGAAAATTTTTCTCAATAATTGCTTTAATCACTTAAGTTAGTATCAACATTTTAATGTAGAATTTTAAAATGAATTACACAGGAGGATCCTTTCTTTTTCTATTTGGATTAAATGACATATACACATTGCCTTTTGGAACTTAATATCTGCATAAAGCTTAAGTTATTTGCTAGCGTAAAAAATTATGGCTTGCTTTCTGACCTAAAGAATTCTGTTTTTCTCCTTAGACACCCCTCAACAGTTTAGCTTTTCCTCTTTATAAGTCCTGCACACAGTAGGCCTTCAGTATGTGCTTGCTAAAGTGGCTTCCTATCTCTCTATCTCACAACAGGTTACATGACATTTATATTTTATTTTTCTTATGTGCTTTGTTCTCTTAAAATTCCCAGGGCCTTTTTAAAGCTGTTTGCTACCACTTTTCACCTCCCCTCCCTCCAAATTCTTTGAATTCCATCCTGTACTCTTTTAAAATGAGACTTTGTTTAAAGCAGTTTTTCCCACTGCATAGCCTTTAAAACCACCAGGGAGCCAGAAAAATGTCTCCAGCTTTATGTATCACAGATCAGATGGACCAGTTCAGACTGAGCCCTCCACTGATCAAATGAGACAACAGCAGCTACAGCATGATCAATATGTGTTTACTTAATTCTTTTTTCCCCCAGGGTTCTTTGCAAGCATTTCCATAACCAGAACACCATTTAGTAAATTGCATGATGCCTAAAACAATAACTATGCCCTCAAATGAGCCCAATATAGACACTGAGAAAAAATAAAATAAAACCAGTCAAAAGCAAACCAAAGTTGAGATGAGGACAGGCAAGTAGGCAGATGTGTGTGTGGATACGAGATAGGCACTTGATAAGTGGTGGTGGAAGTGCCAGGTTATAGAGAAAAGGGTACATTCAGAAGGTCTTTGAAAAAGATTCACAATAAAAGGTGATATTCTGTGTCATATTCTGGTTTTTGAGTTCTAGAAATTCTGCTGAAAGAGTTAGCCTTCTCTGTTATTGAGCTAATCAATCCACAATTTAACACGCAGTCCAGGGACTCTTCCTAATCTTTAATATCTCATTTATCTGTTGTTGATGCACTGGTGATTCAGGTAGCCAACTTTTTCTTTCCTTTTAAGAATCATAAATTTCTTCCTCTCCACCCATTTTTCAAAATACACATCCTTTAATCAACATGAGGGTGGTAGAGGGTTCTAGGAATGCCTGACAAATTCACAGGCCTAAATGCATTAATTTGTGAAGAGTAAAAGAGATTTTGTATGTGTGGGCTGCCAGAGACGGATGAGCTAACTACAGCAGCTTTAAAAAAAGAAAAAAAAAAAAAAAAAGGAGTGTCAATAATCTCTAGGGGCTAATGGGTCACAGCAGCCACTTTCCTGATTAAAGTGGCTCTGCTTCCTTCCTCAATTCTTTTGTCTCTACATGGAGTTGGAATTTTATCATTGATTAGCTTTTAAATCATTTTGAGCTACAGAGGAAGGGATTTTAAAATGTTAGTTAAAAAAAAAAATATTTTCCTTCAGATAAAATTGACTTTGCTATATGGCTCAAAGTCACACTCTATAAATCCTATTTAGGAGTAGGGAGGACTTACAGTCTGGGGTTACTGCACACTGTAACACTGCACTGTAACAGGCAAGGGATTGCTATGAATTTGCCGCGTCAGCATGGTTAGAAGCTGTAGAAATGACAGATTTTCCAAAGTGGGGCTTTGGATGACACTGTGATTGAAGGAGAGAGAGGACTTCTGGTGAAGCCTCGTATGTTTAGCAGGTGTGCAGATATGCAGATTTTTCTTAGATATTTATTCATGTTGGCGCTGCTGGGAGAGGGTGGGTTAGGGATTACAGAAGGATTAAAACTCCTTAACCACACATTGGGGTTGCAAATCACAACATCTCTACTAGTGTCCTTTATTAGGAAATTAAATAAAATGACTTGGTGTCCATTTTGGAAAACGCTATTCTTAAAATAATAATTATAGGTGACATTTCCACATGCTTGCTAAGCATTTAATATGGTATCTTCACAAAAGCTCAGCAAGGCAAATGATATCAGTTTCATCGTGCAAATGTGGAAACTGAGTTACAAAAAGGAGAAAGGACCTTGTCAAGGTCACACAACTGGAGCCCCGTCCAACATAGGGAGGCTGATGCCAGATGCCACGCAGTCCCTCCCAACATGACAGGGCTTCACCTCTTAATGATATGGCACCCGCCAACATAAATGCTCTCCTTCAGTCAATTCTGGAGGATGGGACTGGCAGAAGTTCTGCTGCATCCAAGTCTGAGCAGGAGACAAAGAAGATGATGATAAACAGCAGACAATCAAAATGAAGTTGAGCCAGCCCTTTCTTTCCCTCTATGAGAATTTAAATGAAGTCCATCTTAAAATTTAATTTCAAAGGGGAAGTCACCATCAGAACTAAGCATGCTATGAGTTTTTCAAGTAATGTCCAACAAGTGGGTTCATTTGTCAAGATGCATGGTTTGTTATGTAGGAACAGGAAAATGAACTGGCTTGTAGATCATCCCAAACAGCTGATTCATTTCGTGTGCTTTATTAATATGCCTCATTTTTCAAATTTGAGAACTGCATGAATCTGGTATTGAAGGTGTGGCTCTGTGTAGGTTTACAGGGAGGTTCATTAATGATGGTTTCTTTCCTGTATGTATTTCGGAGGTAGATGGAAGAGGGATGGGAGTTATGTTTGTTTCTGTTTGTTTTAACAAAAAGCATTTGGTAAATCTAACAAATGTTGCTCACAAGTCAATAGTGTAAAGAAAATTGCCAAAATCATATTTTATTAAAATGTCAAACTATATTCCATGAGCATGTGTCTGCAGGCAGGGCTGTAATACATGTACACAAGTCAGATAATTTTTCCAAGTATTATCAACTTTGGCCTTATTGATTTTTTAGACAAGATAATTATTTGTTGTAAGAAGTTATCCTGTGATTTGTAGAATATTGAAAAGCCTCCCTGCTTTCTACATATTGGATGTCAGATGTATGGCCCACCCCACAAGTTGTGACAACCAAAAATGTCTTTAGGTATTGCCAAATGTCCTCTGACCAGGAAGGGAGCATCTCCTGTAGTTGAGAATCATTGTTTTAAACATACTCAACCCTTTTTTTATTGAAAACTCAATATAGTATCCTTTCTAGATTAGTGATACCCAATGAACTAAGTAAAACTTAGTTCATTGAAAAACCCTACCACTACACCAAAGTTCAACTTCTAATCCCCAAGAGCATGTGGCATTGACTCCCTACCCCTCCACCCTCTGAAACCAAGATGTTAGTATGCCACATTTCATTTGTAGCAGATTAGGTCTGAAATATACTTCTCCCTCTGATTGAAAACATAACTCCTTTACAAAGAAAATGTTAAATATTTTTGCATGCAATTCCCTTTGGCTGGGAATCACAGGGCCCTCATGCCAAACTGAAGTCGGCTCTCTTGCCGGCATCTGGTTGCTGGCAGGATCCGGAGGCAGTTGGTCTGGTGGTTTTGGAGTAGCCTTGGACTCCATCACACCACAGTCTGTTCTGCTGATGGTCTCCCCAATTTGTTTTTATTCATCTCCAGTGCAATAGAATTTGTACTCTTTTATCCACTCAAGGGTAAAGCCCTGGATAAAGTCCCCCATGGGACTGACATGCCAACTCTTTTACTATCCAAAAATGAATACAAACCACATTCCTGTCTTAAATCATACATTATTTAGCCTGCACGTACACATGCAATCCATTGCTCGGTGGATAATGCTGCTGCAGGCTATTGGATTCCTCTCCCAGACAGTGTAATTTCCACATAACCTTGCTTCTGCAGACCCCTCCTCTAGTGAGAACACGACATGAGAGAGTGGACACAGCAAGAACTGTGGCAGTCACTGGTGTGTCTTTAATAGCCTCAAATGAGGGGGAGGATGAGCACTGTCCATGCAAGCAATAACAAATGCAGCTAAATTAATATTAAAGGCAAGCCATGCAGTTTTAGCCATGGTTTCATGAACCACATACATTATGGCTTTGCAATTTTATGCTAGGCAATTGCCTCTCCATTATCTGGAATATGACTATAGAAAACAATTGTTTCAATTATGCCTTTTATAATAGAGTTTGGTGAAAACCTGCCCTACTTTTCTCTTTCTACCCACAGCTCAGATATGGAAATGAGCAATAAACGATGAAACTCCTCACAAAAGGCAATAATTTGAACATCCTCTGTCAACTGGCCTAGGTAATAGCTGCTGTCAACTGCCGTAACATGGTGCTTAAGAGCTCCAGATTGCCCGCTGTGAATCCAGCTCTGCCACTAGCTAGGCACTTAAACCTCTTGTCCTGAGTAAAAGCGGGATTATGATCATCTCACTTCATAGAACTGTTGTGAAGCTAAAATATATAAATTGCATATGAAATATTTAGCACAGTGCCAGGCCAAAGCCAATACTCCATAAATACATTCTTTTGCATTCTCTCATCAATGCCATCATCATTATCATCTTTTTCATCATTATCATGAAAGCGAATCCTTAAAATGAACATGACTCTCCCCTCTGGCTGGAGTTGCTTACCTTGAAGAGGGTACTATCAGAGCTAATTCTTTATTATTATTATTATTATTATTATTATTATTATTATTATTTTTGCAATGCTTGGGAGCCAGTCTATTTGAAATGAAATTATGTCATTAGAGCAGTGGTTTGCCATTTTCATCATGAACCCAAAAGCACAGCAACTAGGCAGTGATAAAACAATCATTTTGGATGAAATGGCTAATTAGCTTCAAGGTATTTACAAAAACACTACCTAGTTTTTATTAAAATTCTGATAAGGATGAGATTTGCTTTTGCTCTAAATATTAGTTCTAAAAACCTCAGCAGATTGCATAATCACACCCTGCTCTGTGCTATTTACAAATAGGCTTAATTTAAAGTCATTGAATTCCATTCAGAGGTTTAGATATTAAATGACATTTTAAAATGCATGGAATTTGGAAACACAAGCAAACTAGTTATTGTTCAGTTTCAAGCACCTATAAACAAATTTCATTAGTAAAATTACAAGCTAGAGAAGAGTGGTGGCTATAAAGGATGTCAATGGCCTTTTACAAAGATTGCCAATTCTCCAAATGCCAATGACATCTGGTCTTTCCCCAAATCCCTCTTTTAAGGAAAAACATACAAAATTAAGACACACTTCAAAATTTGAGGCACTTACAGCCTTCATTTAAAAAGCCATGTCTTTAATTTGAAAAAAACCCAAGTGGCTCAAGACTTGAGAATGATTGGTTCCTTGTGGGAAAAATGAGATGTGACTGGTTCCCAGGTGGAGATTACAGTATCAGCTACACTATGATTAATAATTGTTATGTGCAGGGCATTCCCCAGAACTACTGAAAGTGACCATAATCCCTGAGTGCAACATCTGCTCTGTTTATCCACGGAATTAACTCAGAAATCAACCCAGATCCCTGCTTTCATGATGGGCTAGAACTACTGCATAAAGACACTCAGAACAGGTTACCAGCACCTGTTTGCCGGGTTTCTGGGACACCCGGTGGTCAGTCTCTTAATTTTAAGTGCACTCACAGACTCAGGGGGGTGCCTCAAAAAGTTAAGAATTCCTGGTGTGGTGGTGCATGCCTGTAATCCCAGCAGCTCAGGAGGCTGAGGCAGAAGGACCATGAGTTCAAAGCCAACCTCAGCAATGGCAAGGCGCTAAGCAACTCAGTGAGAACCTGTCTCTACATAAAATACAAAATAGGGCTGGGGATGTGGCTCAGTGGTTGAGTGCCCCTGAGTTCAATCCCTGGAATCAAAAAAAAAAAAAAAAAAAAAAACCAGTAAAGAATTTCATTAAGGCTCACAGTCTGGTACCTCATATGTCTCCCTATTGTTTTTTTAGTTTGGTTTTCCCCCATAACCTCTGCTTTTGCCTCTTTTCCCAATTTTATTTTTAAAGTAATATCCTGTGTTTCACAATCTAATGCTTTCTCTGTTTCACTGAAATTACAACTGGTAATATTGTCTACAATTAATTCCCCTTGCCCTGTTATATAGGCCCTGCTCAGTAGAATGAAGATCAATAAATGTAGTTTAAAAAGAACCACCACAAGATATGTTGAGATAATACTTCATTACAACTAAATGAATCCTTTCAGAGTTTTCTCCTTCAGTTTTGAAACTCATGGCTCTAGATATAATAAGCCGTTTTCCCACTCGGTTCACTAATTTTCATATTAAAAAATTGTCTTACTGATTCGGTTACTGATAGCAAAGGGGTGACAGAAATAGCCTCCTTTGTTTCCAACCATGTATTTTTTTTTTTAAAAAAAGAAACTGTCAATAATAGTCATCCAGCACACAAAATAGCATAAGCCTCTTTAAATACATCAAATGTTTTCTTTTTCTAATTAAATGAGAGTTTTACTTTTTCTGAAAGTGAATATATGTTGACTCAGGTGCAATGCAATCATAGTTTAAGAAACATGCACCATCAAATTTAATTTTGTTATCCAGATTTTCATCCCAACTCTTTTCCCAGTCCATATGTAACCTGTTTCCATCTACTTCCCAGTGTTTACAGTTCATACCACATCAAACACATCTGCATCTAGACCTCATTTTATTTTCTTTCCTACCAGAAAATGCCTGGGGTTTACTCCTGAGTTTGATTCTAGGGTGTCTCTAAAATTTATCTTACACACTGGGGCATAATTTAAAGCAAAGGTAGGAGACATGGATAATCAAGCCAGGACACAAAACTAATCTGAGATTTTCCAAAAGCAAAAATATGACTATATGATCACCCTGTAATTACTTTCTATTTATCAAAACCCTCTCCATTCCTTTGTGATCATCTGCCATTCTATCCCATTCATGATATTTTCCTTTTTAAATTTAGCTATATTTTATTTCCATCTATTTTTTTTAGCTTCTGCACCATTAAAATCTATAAACAATAATGAAATAATAAGAATGGCAATGGCTAATGTTTACTGAGCACATAGTGTATTGCCAGACACAGTTCTAAGGGCTTTATTTTCACATATTTATTTCCTGATCTCAGAACTCTTGATCTCAGAACTCTTGGAGGTGAGTACTATTATTATCACCATGTTATGAAAGAGAGTACTGGAACTCAGAGAAGTCAGCTACTCAGCACATAAACTGGACCTGAAGCTGGCAGTCTTCGCTCCAGCTAATTCCAGCATCTACTCTAGACATGTTCAGTCTAGTAACATGCAACTCTTCCAATTTAAATATAATTAACTGTAATTAGACTAAATTAAAAATTCAATTTCTTAGCTGCATTGACCACATTTCAGGTACTCAAAAACAGACATGTGTACTGACTACTGTGTCCATATGCAAACATCATCATAGAAAGTTCTGTTGGGCAGTGCTGATGTAGGTTATTCTGATACTTACAAAGTGTTGTCTTTCACACTATGCTACTCAAAGACAGTACATAATGTGCTATGAAAAGAGTGGTCCCAGTTTCCATGATGTTATTTATGGGTTTGTTATCTTTCTCTCTCTCTCTTTTTTTTTTTAAGTGCAATTGCTTTCCCTTCAGTGGAGACCATATTTAAATCCATCCTCGCCTATGACCAGGGAGTGGGTCTAGATTTTGGCATATGAAACCTCTTTCTACTGATACTTCTCCTGAGCGAAAGTGGACATTTTTTAAAAGACATTTCCAGGTAGTACATTAGAATCTGTTGAAAGAATAGGTGTATTTTGTTTGTTTTTAGCCAATAACCAAGTTTCAAATGTATTGTAAAATTGTTAGAGAGAGAGACAAATCAATATTCACTGTTAGTTCAGGAAAAAACATTTCTGTTTTTGTTGGACAATGTTCCTGCCTGGATCACTCCACAGTTTCAATACTACATCATCTATCTCACATGAACATCCCCAAAGAGGGCCCCTCACTCCCACTACTCTCTCAACAGGACCAAGACTAGAAAAAAAAAAAAAGCAGAGAGAGAGAGAGAGAGAGAGAGAGAGAGAGAGAGAGAGAGAGAACGCGCGCGCGCAAGCCTTGTTACAGTGAGCTAGCAGGGCAATTCAGCAAATTCATAAACAATAACCTATATTCCATGACATAAAATAGTTTTGTTGTTTTATTAGCCAATTCATTCATATTTTATTGATGTAGCAAAATTAAATGTAAACAGAACCTAAGCTTTTAAACTCCTAAATCTAAGAAATTTGGACTATAAAACACAATAATTTCCTCAAGAAGACAATGTTAGAGCACAGATCCAAAATGTGACATAAATTAATACATGAAAAGTAATTGCTTCATTATAAAAATTAAAAGTGCTTGCACAGAGAATTTCCTATAACTATATTTTCAACGTTTTATGTTTTTGGCCCATGAGATGAGAACTATGAGACCATAAAATAAATATTAAGTATTTTATATTGCTAACAAATTTATTGTAATTTTTATCATCAGAAACATATAAGATATTTACACATTCAGACTTCTATTTCTCATAATTATTAGCATTTAGAGGACTTCTTGTTCAGTATATTTTAAGTCAATGCACCTTGTACCTTACAGAAATTCTCAGAGTAGCATGGACACAACCAAGTTCTGCTGCATCTTCTCCCAGTCATTTGATTTTTTTTTTTTTTTTTTTGGCCTGGAGAATGAAACATTCCCCATAATAGACAAGTTTTCCTTGTACACATTACACATTACTCAGCTTTTTTCAAAGAAGTGATTGAGCTTCAGAGGTTGGCACATAAAGGGTGTTTGTCCTGGGTTTGTAAGTCTCCAAAAGCTCATGGAAAATGGAGTGTCATTGTCATTGCACATTGATCAGAGCCTTAGATTTGAAGACAAGCCTTGGGCTCAGGTACCTGTCTGACACCTGAGGGAGAAGGACTTCATCTTTTGCCTTAGTCTCTTTATATGTGAAAATGGGAGTAATAACTACCTCAGAAGATAGTTAATCGTGCCAAGTAAGTGTGTATAATAAATAAAACCCGGCTCATGGTAAGCAGCCCCATGGCAATAGCTATTAACTCTTACATAAACCCCAAAGCATTTTTGCAATGTCCATTGTCGTCATAACCAGTATTGCTATGTTCTTTTGAGTAATGGGTATATTGGTCCAAGGACTGATCTAATTGAACTCTGATTTTCCTGGTTTAAAAATCTCATGATACCAAGTAAAAAGTCTATTAATGCTTGTCAGACTGAAATTCTCTACAGATTATAAATCAAGAAATGTCCTTCCTCAATGGATGTTAGGTTTGATTAGTTCAATTTTAGCCGCTCATACTGATGGCCCTCATATAAACTAATGACAAGATAAATATCATCTTTCACAATGGAAATCATTTTCAGATATACAGATTTTAGGAGAATATCTAAAAATTATTAACATATCATTAAAATAAGACATATCTCACTGGCAGTGGAAAATGCTTATAGATGTGAAGCATCCATGCACTTAACTAAAAGGAGTTTTTATACAGAAAATAAACAATACTATATCTGTAGCTTCTAATACTAAAAATAATTGGGTTTTAAAAATTATCACTCTGCAAGAATATTTTGTGGGTAAACAATGACACTAACTGTTAATTTCATTTTAAGTATATCCTTAATTTTTAACAAGTTATGTGACATGTGCCCTACGGTAGCCAAAGCAAATATTTCATCAAATAAAATGGGGTAGTAATACATTATACATTCCAAAGTATCACTACACAACTCCAATATTCCTGAGAATGCTTTTGTTTTGCTTTGCTTTGCTTTAAAGAATATTTTGTGGAACCTGACGTACAGTGGAAACAATCTGTCTAAAGAACAATCACTAAGGGTTTTTGAAGAATGACCATTTCTTTGGTCTTCCAAAAGGAAGTCTCAGTGTTTGCCAAAGGCAAATTGTCAGGAATGGAAATTGAAACAGGGAAAGTACTCGGAATTAGGGGCCTGAGTCTCTGAGGAAAAATAAGAAAAGAACTGATTTATGGATTTGCTACTTGTGCCATGTAAGTCCATGGCTGATTCTGACATATGACTTCAATACCAAGTTGTAAAATGACTGAACATGTCACAGAACTTTCAAGGGAAACTAGCTGCATTTCCCCTACTGGAACCCATTACAGATGTGACCATAAGAGAAATGTTTTCCAACAGCCCTCTATCCTAGAAGAGAGAAACAAGGGAAAGGGATCATATGCATGAGTAGCAAAAAGCAACTTTGGGTATCACAGGAAGACAGAAAAAGAATTTTGAGGTGGTCCTGTGTCAGCTTCTAGGACCAGGAGTGTGTGTGGGCAAAATATGCAGGCCAATTGAGTAACATGGTTTATACCCACCATTGGCCCCCAGTAATCTATACCATTGGTCGTCCATTTATCCTGAACCTGACTACACTATGTAATCAGGTACATTTCCTTTTATTTATTTAGAATCTACTAGTCACTAATTTCAATCAGCACTGAGTCTTCTGACAAGGTCTGTTAGTGTCATATGTTAGCAATTTGAGAAAGACAGACAGACACACCCTTGATCCTGGCCACCAGTTTCCACTGTAGACTCAACCCACAATCTTGTGTGATGACACAGATAATAACCAAAAAAAGAAGCATATTTTGCACTTGTTTTTCCTTAATTAGAATACCCAGAAGAGTATGACCTCAAGGGTTCCATTTGCTGTGAGCAACTTATCCCTGTGCAGCATGACAAATAAAGGTGAGACTTATTTGCGGACAAAATGAAAATGAAAATGACGTTTGCAGTTGTTATGCTGCTTCTAGTGACCAGACAACATCCCCATGCCTCATGTTATAGATTATTTTTTTTTATTAAAAACACAGAAGAATTGAGATCAACTAGGGAAAAAAATGATCTCTAACACTGAAAATTTGCTCATTTTATGAACTTAAGTTTCTGTGGGTGGTCTCCCTGTGAGCCAGAGGACATCTATGTTTTACATCATGCAATGAAGTAAAAATAATTACTTAACATTTGTTTTGCTGGCAGTGGAATATTGATAAATGCTAGATGGCTCCTTCCATTGGCAGTGCTTCAAGATGTTTTGTATACGTTTGAAAAGACTTTAAAAAAATGGAAACTAGTTAAAATTCCCAAAACTCTCTAAATAGAGAAATATTACATGTAGAGATCTTCCTGAATTTGTACATATATCCCACTGCAACTTTGTTTTGAACCACATATCTCTGACTTGAACTAGTTTTCAAGCTCTACTTTAATAGATTTCCTAAATAGATTTGTCAAATATTATACTATGCAGAAAGGGGATCATTCTTTTTAGCTGGAATTAGGGTATAAAATTTTAGAGGATATTGAAATATCCCACTAACATAAAAGTCACTAAAATATTCCTTAATTATAATTAGAAAATTAGGACAGTGTAGGAGTTGAAGGGCTGAAAGTAGAAAGGGTGAGCACTATGGATTCTGAAGGCAACAGATGTTCAACTTCACAATAGTGCATTTGAATGTGCCAGAGATTAAGATTATTTACTTAATTGTAAAAATTAATGTGCTCCCCTCAACTGAGTAACACATCCAGGCTGTGTAGTGCTTAAAGCTTCCACAATTTGGAAGAACCGTTTTAAAAAGAATAAAGTTTATAAAATTCCAAAAATAAACATATTTTAGAATAAAAAAGAAGTTTCAACAAATCACCAATTTCAAATGACTAAGTAACACAAACACCAAAAGTGTAGAATATAACTGTATGTATTCCCTCATAGAGTTTAAAAAAAAACCCTCTTCCACTTTTATCTATTTATTTTGCTGTATGCTCTTTGATTGTTGCTTTTCAATACTTTCTGCAGAGATAATAAAAAGATAATTCTCTCTTCCCTGTAGTCTTTAATAAATGCTGACTGATTAATTGATTGATAGTATAGAAAAGATTTATATACAATTTCATCTTTTGTTAATGACAATGGCTGATTAATTCTTAGGATGATACATTTTGGAAAAACACTCTGGAAGAATATTGCACAGACTTGTGTTCTGGCTTCAGATCACAGAACCCATTTTCTTCTGCCCACATACTTCCAGTGTAGGGTACAAAGACTTCATTTCTATCACAATCGGCTCTTGGTTGGTGGATATATCAGCTTTTCATTGCTTTCACCAAAACACCTGACAAGAACAACTTACAGAAGGAAATGTTCATTTTGGCTCAGGGTTTCAGAGGTCCAGTCCATGGTGGGCCAACTCCATTGCTCTAGACCCAAGATGAGGCAGAACATCACAGTGGCCAGAAATTGAGGAAAGGGGATACAGGTAAGATACACCCTTCCAGAGCATGGTCCCAGTGAACTACCTCCTCTAGCTATGCCCTACCTACTATAGTTTCCATCAATCAATTCAATCTAAGATAAGTTGACGAGATTACTGCTCTCATAGTCCTATCATTGTACCTCTGAATGTTCCTATATTAAAAAAGGAGCTTTGGGGGGGAACACCTCATATCCAAACCATAGCAGGTTCTTCTCTATGGCTCAGGACCTCAATACCTGGGGCAGTATGAGTGTTCTTGGAAACCATTCTTAGCTCTGAACATCAAGGAAAAACACAAATAAATTCCACTAAATCCACACTAAAGCATTTCCCACCTAACTGACCCTTAGCTCAATTCCAAACTACCCATGAACACCTGAGAAGCAGAAAAGTGTACACAAGGGAAGTCAGACTAAGAAAGGACAAGGGTCTTAACCAGTTGTGATGAAACTATCTGTCTTTTGCAAGTTTTCCAAATCCATATGAATGCATTGCTAGCAGATAGAAGAATGTAGATTTATGCAGTCTAAAGTTTATACAGTTTGGATAGCATTGGTCATTTTTTTTTCTTTTTTGGTATCAGAGATTGAACCCCAGGGGCACTTAACCACTGAGCCACATCCCTAGCTCTTTTTTATATTTTATTTAGAGACAGGATATCATTGAGTTGCTAGGTCCTTGCTAAGCTGCTGAGGCTGGCTTTGAACTTGAGATCCTCTTGCCTCAGCCTCCTGAGCCTCTGGGATTACAGGCATCGCACCCAGTAGCACTGCCCATTTTTAAAGAAAATAATTTTTAAATGATGATGTAAGATCAGATATACAATCGTGAAAAGATCTGTGAAAAAATGCCTCTCTTCCATGAGAAGAGATGATCTCCTATTTGCACCTGTAGTTTCCCACTTTCTGTTCTTTCTGACTACAATCGTATCCTTTTAGCTCATGCCCCTTAGTGTCCTTTTCTGGGCATTCTTCTGATTGCATTTGTTCACTTTCAAGTATTGCCTCAGACTACGGAAGGAATGTTTCTTCTTATATACATTAAGCCTTAAAAGTTCAACTTGAACTTTGCAATCATTTTTCACACAGACCAATATGTATAGGTGCCTAACATCTGGATACATCTGTTTGTTCTTTGTCATGGCTACATCTGATGCAGGCACTGATTTCTTCCTATGCTTCCCTCTGTTTGCCCCACATCTGTCTTTCTCATTAACTCTGCTTCTATTCATGTCTACTACTTCACTTCTCATATAGATTAATGCAACCATCTCCAAATTGTGTTTCCTGCCCCCAAGTACTCTAATATAGCCCGCACAGCCTCAAGCTCTAGCTTTAGAACAAAAATTAATTTTCACACTTCATCCCTATGTTAAAAATTAAAATCCTGAAATGCTCTTCACAGTCTGCAGAGCACCTTCCCTACACTGACATTGAAGGGCTCTGAATAATTTTCAGTCTTCTTAACCATGAGCACATACATGATAACTCCTATTTTTGAATATTCAAAAAATTTAGTGTCTTGGATCTGTAAGATATTCCATATATTATTACAAATTTATAATAATGTAATGTTTTATGCTGAAAAAGAGAAACCGCTGCCTCTTGGTGCACATTTGACTATCTATTCAATAAAGAGTTTAAATTTCCAAATTGCTAGTTTCTACCATTTGCTTGTTTTCCATCTAAAAATCTAACACAACTGGGCATTTATGAGGACCCTGTTGAGTAATTTC